>NC_053426.1:25171202-25338621 GCF_007990345.1 Gossypium hirsutum | reverse complement strand
ATGATGGGTTTGCATGTCAAATTACCCAAATTTGAGCTAGTGGTTGGCCATGCTATGGGTGGAAACATGTTGGGAACATGTTGGCCTAGTGAGGTATGTAGGAAAAAAATAAAATAAGGAGTATGGGTAATAAAGAAAGGAAAACAAAAAAATGAGTGGTTGTTTCCCCCCCATTGCCGTGAGCTAAAGAAAGGAAAAGAAAACTTGTTCACTTTTTCATCCCTTTTGACCGAAATTTAAGGGAGGAAGGAGTTTGCTTCATGTTGGTTGGAAGAGAATTGGAGGAAGTTGGCATGCATTAACTAGATTGAGGTATGTTTGATATATTCTTTGAGATTCATGTATTTTAGTTGTAAGTTGAAATCTACCTAGCCATGGTTCAAACTTTGTTAAATGATGGAGATGATATTCGGCCATGCATGTTACATTCTTGGTTGGTATTTTGATGTTTGATGTTGTGGTGATGAGGCATGAAGATGAGTTAAGATTCGGCCTAGGTGGAGTTGTGTTAATGCCATTGCATGCTAAATATGAAGCTTGTTAATGATGCATGTGATGGTGGATTGATGATTCTTGAATCTCTTTTTTTTAGCATTTTTGAGTGAGCACATATGTGCATTGGTTGCTAGATGGGGAAGAATCGGCTAGCAAGTTGTGTGCTAAGGCCGAATATAATTTTTGTAGGTTAATGAGTAATGATGTGCTAATTGATGGAAGGGAGGATGCTTTCTAGTGTATAATATATAAAGATTTTAGAAATTATTTTTGGTTAGGTGTATGTATGATTAGGTATATTCGCCATATGAGTAAATATATAGATGATGTTAATTTGATTATGTATAATGGCCATATAGGGTACATTGTGATATTAACTTTGATTCTCATAATTGATCAAGTGGGTGATTGTAAGGGTGATTGCGATATACTAACATACATATGCATTGTAATTGGATTGTAAATATTAGCAAGGCGGTTAACTAGTTGATTTATTGATTAAGCTCAAGGAGTTAAAGGAGGAGAATCGAGCAAAGGCAAAGAAAAGATCATCGAGTAGCCGAGTTGGAACCATCTTACCCAACACAAGTAAGTCATTAAGCATATCTTTGGTATTGATTTAAAGGATCGTAATACCTATACCATTGTGTTTAATGAGATGAAATGTATACAAATGTATATGTAGTAGAGATGAAATTGTCGAATGTAAAAAGGAAGTGAAGCCTATGAGTGGCTGGTTTTCGGCACTAAGTGTGCGGGCATAAGTGTTCACGGTCATGAGATTGGCACTAAGTGTGCGGGTTTAAATTGTACAGCACTAAGTGTGCGAGTTTAAAGTACATGGCACTAAGTGTGCGTGGTTGATTATTAAGCACTATGTGTGCGAACCCAATATATATTTTCTATAAATTATTTACATTAAGGGTGCGACCTTACCGAGTCGATTTTGGACAGCGGAAAAGGTAAGTGTGCGAACTTGAAATGCATGGCACTAAGTGTGTGAGTTTAAAGTGCATGGCACTAAGTGTGCGCGGTTGATTATTAAGCACTATGTGTGCGAACCCAATATATATTTTCTATAAATTATTTACATGAAGGGTGCGACTTTACCGAGTCAATTTTGGACAGCGGAAAAGGTAAGTACCTTGAGTTCATGGCTAATAGGCGCTATGTTTATATTTGGAGTTGAGCTTGGTAAGTTTTGAACCTATGTGACGATTATAGTTGAAGTCACGTACATAAGGTTCATTGTGGAATAGGTGAAAGTTCGTTTAATTGTATGATTATAACGAAAATAAAATGATGTATGAAAGGCCAATGTAGGACTTGGTATGAGATTGAACCATAGGGTTTAAGGAACTATGGTATAGTTTGGTATGGATGGAGTACTTAACCTCATTTCATTGTTTCCTGTTGTGATAATTTTATTAATGGATGGTTGTGGAATGCTTATGGCTTACTGAGTTATATACTCATTCGGTGTTTGCTTGTCACCTATTCTAGGTTTCTTGGACTCGTCTCTTTTTGCGTGATCGTGCCGTCGTCGAAGTCATCACACCGGCTAGCAAGTTTTGGTACTTTCTTCTTAGTCGGCTTAGGAGAACATTTCGGCATGTATAGGCTATTATGTTGTGTTTGAACTTTGGTATGTAAACTTTTAGCCATGCGAAAATGGCATAAATGTTCGGTTGGGTTTGGTTTCATAACGTTAGGTCGTAAATCTTGATAATTCGACCTTTTTATGCCATATGTCATGGTTGATTATTTTGGTGTTAAAATTCATGATATGGCAATAGTGTAGTAGGGGGATGTTTGACAATGATTAGCCTTTGGCATGGCTAGTCATGATCATAATTTGTGATATGTATGACGAATTACTAGTTAGATCAAGGAGAAATCACGAAATGGGCATAGTTGCTTTCGTAACAGATGCTGGCAGCAGCAGTGACGTGAGATTGAAAAATCACTAAAATAGTAGGAGTGGAATTAATTGATGAATAAATTATGTATTCGAACTCGATGAGTCTATTTTCATATAGAAGCAACGAAAAGATCATATGACAGTATGTTAAGAGATATTCAGGTTCTCGTGAGACAGGGCCAGAACGGTTTCTGGATTCCCTGTTCCGACTTTGGAAATTCATTATAAATTAACCAGAGACAATTAGGAGTCATACCATATATGGATAGATTCCTCTGAGTCTAGTTTCTATAGAACAAACGGCATCAGTATTGAAGCTCTGTGCAGGGAGATATCCAGGTCGTAATGCGCAAAGGTCAGTGTAGTCGATCCCTGTAACATGGGAGACTTTGACTAATAAACTGTACTAATTGGCCCGACCAAAAATTCTAGAAAAAATATGTAGATGGGCATATGAGTCTAGTTTCAGGGAAAAATCACGAAACTGATTTTCGAGTTGTGAAACTCAAGATATGATTTTTAAGCGACTAGTACGCAGATTGGCAGTGTCTGAGAAATATTTTATAAAGGGTTTAAAGTCTGTTAACACCTCGTGTTCGACTCCGGTGTCGGTCTCGGGTTCGGGGTGTTACATTTGATTGGTATCAGAGCTATGGTTTAGTCGGTTCTAGGACTACCATAGCAGTATGAGTCTAGCTATACATGCCGAATGTTAATGTTTAACTGTGTGATGACTTCTGACGGTTAAAATTTATGTTTTGATTAGTAAATGGATCCCGGTGTAGAGAGAACCTTGGCGGATGACATTGAAAGTGTAGCGGCTGCTCCTGCACAAGGGACACCGCCTGTTGAACCTCAGTCATCTGCGAATAATCAAGGTGAGGGGGCTAAACAAGCCTTCTTTACCATGATGAATGAGTGGGTCGCGCAGTATGCCCGAACCAATCCGGCTGTCCAACAATTCCCGAATTTGAATAATCCACCCCCGGAGCCAGTAATGCCATCAGTTACTGATCCTGTGAGGCTGAGTAAGCCACCTGTAGACTTGATTAGGAAGCGCGGGGCTGAGGAGTTCAGGGCCATAGTTACTGATGATGCTGAAAGGGCCGAGTTCTGGCTTGATAACACCATTCGGGTGTTTGATGAACTGTCATGCACACCCGATGAATGTCTAAAGTGTGCTATATCCTTGTTGCGGGACTCAGCCTACTATTGGTGGAGGACCCTGATTTCCATAGTCCCAAACGAACGAGTAACTTGGGACTTCTTTCAGACGGAATTTCGAAAGAATATATTAGTCAACGGTTCATTGATCAAAAGCGTAAGGAATTCTTGGAACTCAAGCAAGGCCGTATGACAGTATCTGAATACGAACATGAATTCGTAGACTCAGTAGGTATGCCCGGGAGTGTGTAGCTGATGAGGTTGCTATGTGCAAAAGATTCGAAGAAGGATTGAATGAAGATTTAAAGCTACTAATGGGTATTTTGGAAATAAAAGAATTCGTAACACTAGTCGAACGAGCCTGCAAGGCGGAAGAACTTGGAAAGGAGAAGAAGAAGGCTGAATTTGAAGCTAGAGACTATCGTAAAAGATCGACGGGTAAAGCTCCGTTCTCAGCCGTAAAGAAGTTCAGGGAGGACACTAATAAGTCGAGGACGACTGCGGGAATTTCCATCAGAGCAAGACCATCGACGGACTCCCGAGCTACTTCGGTAGCTAGTGTGGGCAATAATCGTCTAGAGAACCTGAATGTCCCCAATGTGGAAGACGACACATAGGTGAATGTTGGGGTAAGTCTATTAACAGGGCCTGTTACGGATGCGGTTCGAAGGACCACTTCATTAGAGATTGCACGGAGCTTGATGAGAAGAATAAGATTCAAGGTGCAAGACCTAGTGGAGTGACAACTAGAGGTAGACCACCGAGAATTTTAGGAGGTAGGGTGGTAGTCAGAGAGGGACCTCTGATACGGCTGTTCGAGCCGAGAACCGTACTCCTGCTAGAGCATATGCCATTCGCGCACGAGAGGAGGCATCCTCCCCTGACGTCATCACTGGTACCTTCACTCTCTTTGATACTAATGTGATTGCATTGATTGACCCTGGCTCTACTCATTCATATGTATGTGAAACCTTAGCATCCAGTAAGACTCTACCTGTTGAGTCTACTGAGTTCGTAATTCGGGTGTCAAATCCCTTGGGTCGTTACGTGCTTGTCGACAAAGTGTGTAAGAGATGTCCCTAGTAATTCGAGGTTCTTGTTTTCCGGCGGACTTGATGCTTTTGCCGTTTGATGAATTTGATGTTATTCTTGGTTTGGATTGGCTGACCGGCATGATGCGGTTGTGAATTGCAAAAGCAAGACTATTGATTTGAGGTGCGCAAATAACGAGGTAATCCGAGTTGAGTCTACGGATTTGGAGGGGTTGCCAGCTGTAATATCAGCAATGTTGGCCCAGAAATATGTAAGAAAAGGGTGCGAAGCATACCTTGCGTATGTACTTGATGATAAAGAATTAGAAAAGAAACCCGAATCTGTGCGGGTGGTTTGTGAATACCCGGATGTTTTTCCTGAAGAATTACCGGGTTTACCACCTGTTCGGGAGGTAGAGTTTGGTATTGAGCTTGTACCTGGGACTACGCCGATTTCGATAGCTCCGTATCGTATGGCACCAACCGAGTTAAAAGAGTCTCAGTTGCAAGAATTGACGGATAGAGGTTTTGCTCGACCAAGTTTCTCACCTTGGGGTGCACCAGTATTGTTCGTGAAAAAGAAGGACGGAACCATGAGGTTGTGCATTGACTATCGTCAACTGAATAAAGTGACGATAAAGAACAAATATCCGTTGCCGCGCATCGATGATTTGTTCGACCAACTGAAGGGAGCCTCAGTGTTCTCAAAAATAGATTTGAGATCGGGCTATTATCAGTTGCGAATTCGAGATTCGGACATACCCAAAACTGCTTTCAGAACGAGGTACGGTCACTACGAGTTCTTAGTGATGCCGTTTGGGCTCACTAATGCCCTGCGGTATTTATGGATTTGATGAATCGGATCTTCAGACCATATTTGGATCGGTTCGTAGTTGTGTTCATTGATGACATCTTGGTCTATTCAAGAGATGAGATCGAACATGCTGAACACTTGAGATTAGTGTTGCAAGTTTTGCGGGATAAGAAGTTATATGCTAAGTTCAGTAAGTGTGAGTTCTGGTTAAGAGAGGTTAGCTTCTTGGGTCATGTGGTATCCGCATCGGGTATTCGAGTTGACCCGAACAAAATCTCAGCCATACTTAACTGGAAACCTCCGAGAAATATTACTGAGGTTCGGAGCTTTTTGGGACTCGCCGGTTATTACCGACGATTTGTCAAAGGTTTCTCGATGATAGCCACACCAATGACGAAGCTACTTCAAAAGGATGCTAAGTTCGAATGGACGGAGAAATGTCAGAAAGGCTTCGATCAACTGAAAACTCATTTGACTGAAGCTCCAATTTTAGTGCAACCCGAATCAGGCAAAGAGTTTGTCATTTATAGTGACGCATCCCTACTCGGGTTGGGTTGCGTATTGATGCAAGAAGGCCGAGTTGTGGCCTATGCGTCGAGACAATTGAAGCCACACGAGAGAAATTATCCAACCCATGATCTCGAACTAGCCGCCATCGTATTCGCTTTGAAAATATGGCGACATTACTTGTTTGGCGAAAAGTGCCATGTATTTTCGGATCACAAAAGTCTCAAATATTTGATGACTCAAAGAGACTTAAATCTGCGACAAAGACGTTGGCTTGAGTTGTTGAAAGATTACGAGCTTGTCATTGATTACCACCCGGGAAAGGCTAATGTGGTTGCGGACGCCTTAAGCCGAAATCGCTGTTTGCTTTACGAGCGATGAATGTGCACTTGTCTGTTCTACCCGACAATGTGTTAGTAGCTGAATTAAAGGCCAAACCATCATTGATTCATCAAATTCGTGAAGCTCAGAAAGTCGACGATGAATTGGTTGCAAAACGGGCTGAATGTATTCCGAATATGGAATCCGAATTTCAAATTGATGATGACGATTGTTTGAGGTTCAGAAGTCGGTTGTGTGTTCCAAGAAATTCAGAACTCATTTCGATGATTCTGAACGAAGCTCATTGTAGCCGAATGTCAATTCACCCGGGGAGTACGAAAATGTACAACGATTTGAAACGACGGTTTTGGTGGCATGGTATGAAACGGGACATCTCCGACTTTGTTTCGAGATGTTTAATATGTCAACAAGTGAAAGCGGAACATCAAGTGCCTTCAGGATTACTTCAGCCGATCATGATACCCGAGTGGAAATGGGATCGAGTCACAATGGACTTTGTGTCCGGACTACCATTGTCAACAAGTAAGAAGGATGCGATTTGGGTTGTTGTTGATAGACTGACTAAGTCGGCTCACTTTATCCCCGTGCGTACGGATTTTTCATTGGATAAACTAGCCGAATTGTATGTTTCTCAGATTGTGAGATTACATGGAGTACCTATTTCTATCGTGTCGGATAGAGATCCGAGATTCACCTCGCGATTTTGGAAGAAATTGCAAGAAGCTTTGGGTACCAAGCTGCATTTTAGCACCGCTTTTCATCCCCAAACCGATGGTCAATCCGAGCGGATAATTCAGATACTCGAGGATATGCTGAGATGCTGCATCCTTGAGTTTAGTGGTTCATGGGAACGGTATGTACCTTTGATTGAATTCGCTTACAACAATAGTTTTCAATCAAGTATTAAGATGGCACCTTACGAGGCTTTGTACGGTCGTAAATGCCGTACACCATTGTTTTGGACCGAGCTCGGTGAAAGTAAAATTTTCGGAGTTGATTTGATTAAAGATGCCGAACAGAAAGTAAAGGTAATCCGTGAAAGTCTGAAGGCAGCCACAGATCGTCAGAAATCGTATGCGGACTTGAAACGAAAGGACATTGAATATCAGGTGGGAGATAAAGTGTTCCTTAAAGTTTCGCCTTGGAAAAAGGTACTCAGGTTTGGCCGTAAGGGCAAGTTGAGCCCGAGATTCATTGGGCCGTACGAATCTCCGAACGAGTTGGTCCGGTTGCGTATAGATTGATTTTGCCCCCTGAGCTTGAAAAGATTCACGACGTCTTTCATGTTTCGATGCTTCGACGCTATCGATCTGATCCATCGCATATAATTAGCCCATCAGAGGTTGAAATTCAAGCCGATATGAGTTATGAAGAAGAACCGATACGTATCCTAGCTCGTGAAGTGAAGGAGTTGCGAAACAAAAGGGTTCCGTTAGTGAAGGTGTTATGGCTCAAACATGGGATCGAGGAAGCTACTTGGGAAACCGAGAGCTCGATGAAAGAACGATACCCAAACCTATTTACCGGTAAGATTTTCGGGACGAAAATTTCTTAAGTGGGGGAGAGTTGTAACAGCCCAAAATTGACCCTAGTCGGGAAGTGGTTTCGGGACCACAAAACCGAGTCATAAAAATAATTAATTTCCATATTCTATGCTTATTATGTGTGTACATGAGTATGTGGAAGTTTCATTCTCCAATTTTGCCAATTGCATGAGAAATTATTAAATAGGGATCGATATGAGACATGGTGAAAATATGATAGGCTAATTTAAAATGGTCTATTAATGCATGTTGTGAAAATGATGGGTTTGCATGTCAAATTACCCAAAATTTGAGCTAGTGGTTGGCCATGCTATGGGTGGAAACATGTTGGGAACATGTTGGCCTAGTGAGGTATGTAGGAAAAAAATAAAATAAGGAGTATGGGTAATAAAGAAAGGAAAAACAAAAAAATGAGTGGTTGTTTCCCCCCCCATTGCCGTGAGCTAAAGAAAGGAAAAGAAAAACTTGTTCATCCTTTTTCATCCTCTTTTGACCGAAAATTCTAAGGGAGGAGGAAGGAGTTCTTGCTTCATGTTTGGTTTGGAAGAGAATTAGGAGGAAGTTTGGCCATGCATGTAACTAGATTGAGGTATGTTTGATATTATTCTTTGAGATTCATGTATATTTTAAGTTGTAAGTTTGAAATCTACCTAGCCATGGTTCAAACTTTGTTAAATGATGGAGATGATATTCGGCCATGCATGTTACATTCTTGGTTGGTATTTTGATGTTTGATGTTGTGGTGATGAGGCATGAAGATGAGTTAAGATTCGGCCTAGGTGGAGTTTGTGTTAATGCCATTGCATGCTAAATATGAAGCTTGTTAATGATGCATGTGATGGTGGATTGATGATTCTTGAATCTTTTTTTTTAGCATTTTTGAGTGAGCACATATGTGCATTGGTTGCTAGATGGGGAAGAATCGGCTAGCAAGTTGTGTGCTAAGGCCGAATATAATTTTTGTAGGTTAATGAGTAATGCATGTGCTAAATTGATGGAAAGGGAGAGGATGCTTTACTAGTGTATAAATGATATAAAGATTTTAGAAATTATTTTTGGTTAGGTGTATGTATGATTAGGTATATTCGGCCATATGAGTAAATATATAGATGATGTTAAATTTGATTATGTATAATGGGCCATATAGGGTACACATTGTGATATTAACTTTGATTCTCCATAATTGATCAAGTGGGTGATTAGTAAGGGTGATTGCCGAATATACTAACATACATATGCATGTGTAATTGGATTGTAAATATTTAGCAAGGCGGTTAAACTAGTTGATTTATTGATTAAGCTCAAGGAGTTAAAGGAGGAGAATCGAGCAAAGGCAAAGAAAAGATCATCGAGTAGCCGAGTTGGAACCATCTTACCCAACACAAGTAAGTCATTAAGCATATCTTTGGTATTGATTTAAAGGATCGTAATACCTATACCATTGTGTTTAATGAGATGAAATGTATACAAATGTATATGTAAGTAGAGATGAAATTTGTCGAATGTAAAAAGGAAGTGAAGCCTATTGAGTGGCTGGTTTTCGGCACTAAGTGTGCGGGCAATAAGTGTTCACGGTCATGAGATTGGCACTAAGTGTGCGGGTTTAAATTGTACAGCACTAAGTGTGCGAGTTTAAAGTACATGGCACTAAGTGTGCGTGGTTGATTATTAAGCACTATGTGTGCGAACCCAATATATATTTTCTATAAATTATTTACATTAAGGGTGCGACCTTACCGAGTCGATTTTGGACAGCGGAAAAGGTAAGTGTGCGAACTTGAAATGCATGGCACTAAGTGTGTGAGTTTAAAGTGCATGGCACTAAGTGTGCGCGGTTGATTATTAAGCACTATGTGTGCGAACCCAATATATATTTTCTATAAATTATTTACATGAAGGGTGCGACTTTACCGAGTCAATTTTGGACAGCGGAAAAGGTAAGTACCTTGAGTTCATGGCTAATAGGCGCTATGTTTATATTTGGAGTTGAGCTTGGTAAGTTTTGAACCTATGTGACGATTATAGCTGAAGTCACGTACATAAGGTTCATTGTGGAATAGGTGAAAGTTCGTTTAATTGTATGATTATAACGAAAATAAAATGATGTATGAAAGGCCAATGTAGGACTTGGTATGAGATTGAACCATAGGGTTTAAGGAACTATGGTATAGTTTGGTATGGATGGAGTACTTAACCTCATTTCATTGTTTCCTGTTGTGATAATTTTATTAATGGATGGTTGTGGAATGCTTATGGCTTACTGAGTTATATACTCATTCGGTGTTTGCTTGTCACCTATTCTAGGTTTCTTGGACTCGTCTCTTTTTGCGTGATCGTGCCGTCGTCGAAGTCATCACACCGGCTAGCAAGTTTTGGTACTTTCTTCTTAGTCGGCTTAGGAGAACATTTCGGCATGTATAGGCTATTATGTTGTGTTTGAACTTTGGTATGTAAACTTTTAGCCATGCGAAAATGGCATAAATGTTCGGTTGGGTTTGGTTTCATAACGATAGGTCGTAAATCTTGATAATTCGACCTTTTTATGCCATATGTCATGGTTGATTATTTTGGTGTTAAAATTCATGATATGGCAATAGTGTAGTAGGGGGATGTTTGAAATGATTAGCCTTTGGCATGGCTAGTCATGATCATAATTTGTGATATGTATGACGAATTACTAGTTAGATCAAGGAGAAATCACGAAATGGGCATAGTTGCTTTCGTAACAGATGCTGGCAGCAGCAGTGACGTGAGATTGAAAAATCACTAAAATAGTAGGAGTGGAATTAATTGATGAATAAATTATGTATTCGAAGCTCGATGAGTCTATTTTCATATAGAAGCAACGAAAAGATCATATGGACAGTATGTTACGAGATATTCAGGTTCTCGTGAGACAGGGCCAGAACGGTTTCTGGATTCCCTGTTCCGACTTCGGAAATTCATTATAAATTAACCAGAGACAATTAGGAGTCATACCATATATGGATAGATTCCTCTCTGAGTCTAGTTTCTATAGAAACAAACGGCATCAGTATTGAAGCTCTGTGCAGGAGATATCCAGGTCGTAATGCGCAAAGGTCAGTGTAGTCGATCCCTGTAATATGGGAGACTTTGACTAATAAACTGTACTAATTGGCCCGACCAAAAATTCTAGAAAAAAATATGTAGATGGGCATATGAGTCTAGTTTCAGGGAAAAATCATGAAACTGATTTTGAGTTGTGAACTCAAGATATGATTTTTAAGCGACTAGTACGTAGATTGGCAGTGTCTGAGAAATATTTTTATAAAGGGTTTAAAGTCTGTTAACACCTCGTGTTCGACTCCGGTGTCGGTCTCGGGTTCGGGGTGTTACATTTGATTGGTATCAGAGCTATGGTTTAGTCGGTTCTAGGACTACCATAGCACGTATGAGTCTAGCTATACATGCCGAATGTTAATGTTTAACTGTGTGATGACTTCTGACGGTTAAAATTTATGTTTTGATTAGTAAATGGATCCCGGTGTAGAGAGAACCTTGGCGGATGACATTGAAAGTGTAGCGGCTGCTCCTGCACAAGGGACACCGCCTGTTGAACCTCAGTCATCTGCGAATAACAAGGTGAGGGGGCTAAACAAGCCTTCTTTACCATGATGAATGAGTGGGTCGCGCAGTATGCCCGAACCAATCCGGCTGTCCAACAATTCCCGAATTTGAATAATCCATCCCTGGAGCCAGTAATGCCATCAGTTACTGATCCTGTGAGGCTGAGTAAGCCACCTGTAGACTTGATTAGGAAGCGCGGGGCTGAGGAGTTCAGGGCCATAGTTACTGATGATGCTGAAAGGGCCGAGTTCTGGCTTGATAACACCATTCGGGTGTTTGATGAACTGTCATGCACACCCGATGAATGTCTAAAGTGTGCTATATCCTTGTTGCGGGACTCAGCCTACTATTGGTGGAGGACCCTGATTTCCATAGTCCCAAACGAACGAGTAACTTGGGACTTCTTTCAGACGGAATTTCGAAAGAAATATATTAGTCAACGGTTCATTGATCAAAAGCGTAAGGAATTCTTGGAACTCAAGCAAGGCCGTATGACAGTATCTGAATACGAACATGAATTCGTACGACTCAGTAGGTATGCCCGGGAGTGTGTAGCTGATGAGGTTGCTATGTGCAAAAGATTCGAAGAAGGATTGAATGAAGATTTAAAGCTACTAATGGGTATTTTGGAAATAAAAGAATTCGTAACACTAGTCGAACGAGCCTGCAAGGCGGAAGAACTTGGAAAGGAGAAGAAGAAGGCTGAATTTGAAGCTAGAGACTATCGTAAAAGATCGACGGGTAAAGCTCCGTTCTCAGCCGTAAAGAAGTTCAGGGAGGACACTAATAAGTCGAGGACGACTGCGGGAATTTCCATCAGAGCAAGACCATCGACGGACTCCCGAGCTACTTCGGTAGCTAGTGTGGGCAATAATCGTCTAGAGAACCTGAATGTCCCCAATGTGGAAGATGACACATAGGTGAATGTTGGGGTAAGTCTATTAACAGGGCCTGATACGGATGCGGTTCGAAGGACCACTTCATTAGAGATTGCACGGAGCTTGATGAGAAGAATAAGATTCAAGGTGCAAGACCTAGTGGAGTGACAACTAGAGGTAGACCACCGAGAATTTTAGGAGGTAGGGTGGTAGTCGGAGAGGGACCTCTGATACGGCTGTTCGAGCCGAGAACCGTACTCCTGCTAGAGCATATGCCATTCGCGCACGAGAGGAGGCATCCTCCCCTGACGTCATCACTGGTACCTTCACTCTCTTTGATACTAATGTGATTGCATTGATTGACCCTGGCTCTACTCATTCATATGTATGTGAAACCTTAGCATCCAGTAAGACTCTACCTGTTGAGTCTACTGAGTTCGTAATTCGGGTGTCAAATCCCTTGGGTCGTTACGTGCTTGTCGACAAAGTGTGTAAGAGATGTCCCCTAGTAATTCGAGGTTCTTGTTTTCCGACGGACTTGATGCTTTTGCCGTTTGATGAATTTGATGTTATTCTTGGTTTGGATTGGCTGACCGTGCATGATGCGGTTGTGAATTGCAAAAGCAAGACTATTGATTTGAGGTGCGCAAATAACGAGGTAATCCGAGTTGAGTCTACGGATTTGGAGGGGTTGCCAGCTGTAATATCAGCAATGTTGGCCCAGAAATATGTAAGAAAAGGGTGCGAAGCATACCTTGCGTATGTACTTGATGATAAAGAATTAGAAAAGAAACCCGAATCTGTGCGGGTGGTTTGTGAATACCCGGATGTTTTTCCTGATGAATTACCGGGTTTACCACCTGTTCGGGAGGTAGAGTTTGGTATTGAGCTTGTACCTGGGACTACGCTGATTTCGATAGCTCCGTATCGTATGGCACCAACCGAGTTAAAAGAGTTAAAATCTCAGTTGCAAGAATTGATGGATAGAGGTTTTGCTCGACCAAGTTTCTCACCTTGGGGTGCACCAGTATTGTTCGTGAAAAAGAAGGACGGAACCATGAGGTTGTGCATTGACTATCGTCAACTGAATAAAGTAACGATAAAGAACAAATATCCGTTGCCGCGCATCGATGATTTGTTCGACCAACTGAAGGGAGCCTCAGTGTTCTCAAAAATAGATTTGAGATCGGGCTATTATCAGTTGCGAATTCGAGATTCGGACATACCCAAAACTGCTTTCAGAACGAGGTACGGTCACTACGAGTTCTTAGTGATGCCGTTTGGGCTCACTAATGCCCTGCGGTATTTATGGATTTGATGAATCGGATCTTCAGACCATATTTGGATCGGTTCGTAGTTGTGTTCATTGATGACATCTTGGTCTATTCAAGAGATGAGATCGAACATGCTGAACACTTGAGATTAGTGTTGCAAGTTTTGCGGGATAAGAAGTTATATGCTAAGTTCAGTAAGTGTGAGTTCTGGTTAAGAGAGGTTAGCTTCTTGGGTCATGTGGTATCCGCATCGGGTATTCGAGTTGACCCGAACAAAATCTCAGCCATACTTAACTGGAAACCTCCGAGAAATATTACTGAGGTTCGGAGCTTTTTGGGACTCGCCGGTTATTACCGACGATTTGTCAAAGGTTTCTCGATGATAGCCACACCAATGACGAAGCTACTTCAAAAGGATGCTAAGTTCGAATGGACGGAGAAATGTCAGAAAGGCTTCGATCAACTGAAAACTCATTTAACTGAAGCTCCAATTTTAGTGCAACCCGAATCAGGCAAAGAGTTTGTCATTTATAGTGACGCATCCCTACTCGGGTTGGGTTGCGTATTGATGCAAGAAGGCCGAGTTGTGGCCTATGCGTCGAGACAATTGAAGCCACACGAGAGAAATTATCCAACCCATGATCTCGAACTAGCCGCCATCGTATTCGCTTTGAAAATATGGCGACATTACTTGTTTGGCGAAAAGTGCCATGTATTTTCGGATCACAAAAGTCTCAAATATTTGATGACTCAAAGAGACTTAAATCTACGACAAAGACGTTGGCTTGAGTTGTTGAAAGATTACGAGCTTGTCATTGATTACCACCCGGGAAAGGCTAATGTGGTTGCGGACGCCTTAAGCCGGAAATCGCTGTTTGCTTTACGAGCGATGAATGTGCACTTGTCTGTTCTACCCGACAATGTGTTAGTAGCTGAATTAAAGGCCAAACCATCATTGATTCATCAAATTCGTGAAGCTCAGAAAGTTGACGATGAATTGGTTGCAAAACGGGCTGAATGTATTCCGAATATGGAATCCGAATTTCAAATTGATGATGACGATTGTTTGAGGTTCAGAAGTCGGTTGTGTGTTCCAAGAAATTCAGAACTCATTTCGATGATTCTGAACGAAGCTCATTGTAGCCGAAAGTCAATTCACCCGGGGAGTACGAAAATGTACAACGATTTGAAACGACGGTTTTGGTGGCATGGTATGAAACGGGACATCTCTGACTTTGTTTCGAGATGTTTAATATGTCAACAAGTGAAAGCGGAACATCAAGTGCCTTCAGGATTACTTCAGCCGATCATGATACCCGAGTGGAAGTGGGATCGAGTCACAATGGACTTTGTGTCCGGACTACCATTGTCAACAAGTAAGAAGGATGCGATTTGGGTTGTTGTTGATAGACTGACTAAGTCGGCTCACTTTATCCCCGTGCGTACGGATTTTTCATTGGATAAACTAGCCGAATTGTATGTTTCTCAGATTGTGAGATTACATGGAGTACCTATTTCTATCGTGTCGGATAGAGATCCGAGATTCACCTCGCGATTTTGGAAGAAATTGCAAGAAGCTTTGGGTACCAAGCTGCATTTTAGCACCGCTTTTCATCCCCAAACCGATGGTCAATCCGAGCGAATAATTCAGATACTCGAGGATATGCTGAGATGCTGCATCCTTGAGTTTAGTGGTTCATGGGAACGGTATGTACCTTTGATTGAATTCGCTTACAACAATAGTTTTCAATCAAGTATTAAGATGGCACCTTACGAGGCTTTGTACGGTCGTAAATGCCGTACACCATTGTTTTGGACCGAGCTCGGTGAAAGTAAAATTTTCGGAGTTGATTTGAGTAAAGATGCCGAACAGAAAGTAAAGGTAATCCGTGAAAGTCTGAAGGCAGCCACAGATCGTCAGAAATCGTATGCGGACTTGAAACGAAAGGACATTGAATATCAGGTGGGAGATAAAGTGTTCCTTAAAGTTTCGCCTTGGAAAAAGGTACTCAGGTTTGGCCGTAAGGGCAAGTTGAGCCCGAGATTCATTGGGCCGTACGAGATCTCCGAACGAGTTGGTCCGGTTGCGTATAGATTGATTTTGCCCCCTGAGCTTGAAAAGATTCACGACGTCTTTCATGATTCGATGCTTCGACGCTATCGATCTGATCCATCGCATATAATTAGCCCATCAGAGGTTGAAATTCAAGCCGTTATGAGTTATGAAGAAGAACCGATACGTATCCTAGCTCGTGAAGTGAAGGAGTTGCAAACAAAAAGGTTCCGTTAGTGAAGGTGTTATGGCTCAAACATGGGATCGAGGAAGCTACTTGGGAAACCGAGAGCTCGATGAAAGAACGATACCCAAACCTATTTACCGGTAAGATTTTCGGGGACGAAAATTTCTTAAGTGGGGGAGAGTTGTAACAGCCCAAAATTGACCCTAGTCGGGAAGTGGTTTCGGGACCACAAAACCGAGTCATAAAAATAATTAATTTCCATATTCTATGCTTATTATGTGTGTACATGAGTATGTGGAAGTTTCATTCTCCAATTTTGCCAATTGCATGAGAAATTATTAAATAGGGATCGATATGAGACATGGTGAAAATATGATAGGCTAATTTAAAATGGTCTATTAATGCATGTTGTGAAAATAATGGGTTTGCATGTCAAATTACCCAAAATTTGAGCTAGTGGTTGGCCATGCTATGGGTGGAAACATGTTGGGAACATGTTGGCCTAGTGAGGTATGTAGGAAAAAAATAAAATAAGGAGTATGGGTAATAAAGAAAGGAAAAACAAAAAAATGAGTGGTTGTTTCCCCCCCCATTGCCGTGAGCTAAAGAAAGGAAAAGAAAAACTTGTTCATCCTTTTTCATCCTCTTTTGACC
Organism: Gossypium hirsutum; assembly: GCF_007990345.1. Taxonomy (NCBI): domain Eukaryota; kingdom Viridiplantae; phylum Streptophyta; class Magnoliopsida; order Malvales; family Malvaceae; genus Gossypium; species Gossypium hirsutum. The sequence continues at coordinate 25,322,169 of NC_053426.1, read as the reverse complement.
GAAAATTCTAAGGGAGGAGGAAGGAGTTCTTGCTTCATGTTTGGTTTGGAAGAGAATTAGGAGGAAGTTTGGCCATGCATGTAACTAGATTGAGGTATGTTTGATATTATTCTTTGAGATTCATGTATATTTTAAGTTGTAAGTTTGAAATCTACCTAGCCATGGTTCAAACTTTGTTAAATGATGGAGATGATATTCGGCCATGCATGTTACATTCTTAGTTGGTATTTTGATGTTTGATGTTGTGGTGATGAGGCATGAAGATGAGTTAAGATTCGGCCTAGGTGGAGTTTGTGTTAATGCCATTGCATGCTAAATATGAAGCTTGTTAATGATGCATGTGATGGTGGATTGATGATTCTTGAATCTTTTTTTTTAGCATTTTTGAGTGAGCACATATGTGCATTGGTTGCTAGATGGGGAAGAATCGGCTAGCAAGTTGTGTGCTAAGGCCGAATATAATTTTTGTAGGTTAATGAGTAATGCATGTGCTAATTGATGGAAAGGGAGAGGATGCTTTACTAGTGTATAAATGATATAAAGATTTTAGAAATTATTTTTGGTTAGGTGTATGTATGATTAGGTATATTCGGCCATATGAGTAAATATATAGATGATGTTAAATTTGATTATGTATAATGGGCCATATAGGGTACACATTGTGATATTAACTTTGATTCTCCATAATTGATCAAGTGGGTGATTAGTAAGGGTGATTGCCGAATATACTAACATACATATGCATGTGTAATTGGATTGTAAATATTTAGCAAGGCGGTTAAACTAGTTGATTTATTGATTAAGCTCAAGGAGTTAAAGGAGGAGAATCGAGCAAAGGCAAAGAAAAGATCATCGAGTAGCCGAGTTGGAACCATCTTACCCAACACAAGTAAGTCATTAAGCATATCTTTGGTATTGATTTAAAGGATCGTAATACCTATACCATTGTGTTTAATGAGATGAAATGTATACAAATGTATATGTAAGTAGAGATGAAATTTGTCGAATGTAAAAAGGAAGTGAAGCCTATTGAGTGGCTGGTTTTCGGCACTAAGTGTGCGGGCGATAAGTGTTCACGGTCATGAGATTGGCACTAAGTGTGCGGGTTTAAATTGTACAGCACTAAGTGTGCGAGTTTAAAGTACATGGCACTAAGTGTGCGTGGTTGATTATTAAGCACTATGTGTGCGAACCCAATATATATTTTCTATAAATTATTTACATTAAGGGTGCGACCTTACCGAGTCAATTTTGGACAGCGGAAAAGGTAAGTGTGCGAACTTGAAATGCATGGCACTAAGTGTGTGAGTTTAAAGTGCATGGCACTAAGTGTGCGCGGTTGATTATTAAGCACTATGTGTGCGAACCCAATATATATTTTCTATAAATTATTTACATGAAGGGTGCGACTTTACCGAGTCAATTTTGGACAGCGGAAAAGGTAAGTACCTTGAGTTCATGGCTAATAGGCGCTATGTTTATATTTGGAGTTGAGCTTGGTAAGTTTTGAACCTATGTGACGATTATAGTTGAAGTCACGTACATAAGGTTCATTGTGGAATAGGTGAAAGTTCGTTTAATTGTATGATTATAACGAAAATAAAATGATGTATGAAAGGCCAATGTAGGACTTGGTATGAGATTGAACCATAGGGTTTAAGGAACTATGGTATAGTTTGGTATGGATGGAGTACTTAACCTCATTTCATTGTTTCCTGTTGTGATAATTTTATTAATGGATGGTTGTGGAATGCTTATGGCTTACTGAGTTATATACTCATTCGGTGTTTGCTTGTCACCTATTCTAGGTTTCTTGGACTCGTCTCTTTTTGCGTGATCGTGCCGTCGTCGAAGTCATCACACCGGCTAGCAAGTTTTGGTACTTTCTTCTTAGTCGGCTTAGGAGAACATTTCGGCATGTATAGGCTATTATGTTGTGTTTGAACTTTGGTATGTAAACTTTTAGCCATGCGAAAATGGCATAAATGTTCGGTTGGGTTTGGTTTCATAACGTTAGGTCGTAAATCTTGATAATTCGACCTTTTTATGCCATATGTCATGGTTGATTATTTTGGTGTTAAAATTCATGATATGGCAATAGTGTAGTAGGGGGATGTTTGACAATGATTAGCCTTTGGCATGGCTAGTCATGATCATAATTTGTGATATGTATGACGAATTACTAGTTAGATCAAGGAGAAATCACGAAATGGGCATAGTTGCTTTCGTAACAGATGCTGGCAGCAGCAGTGACGTGAGATTGAAAAATCACTAAAAATAGTAGGAGTGGAATTAATTGATGAATAAATTATGTTTTCGAAGCTCGATGAGTCTATTTTCATATAGAAGCAACGAAAAGATCATATGGACAGTATGTTAAGAGATATTCAGGTTCTCGTGAGACAGGGCAGAACAGTTTCTGGATTCCCTGTTCCGACTTCGGAAATTCATTATAAATTAACCAGAGACAATTAGGAGTCATACCATATATGGATAGATTCCTCTCTGAGTCTAGTTTCTATAGAAACAAACGGCATCAGTATTGAAGCTCTGTGCAGGGAGATATCCAGGTCGTAATGCACAAAGGTCAGTGTAGTCGATCCCTGTAACATGGGAGACTTTTACTAATAAACTGTACTAATTGGCCTGACCAAAAATTCTAGAAAAAAATATGTAGATGGGCATATGAGTCTAGTTTCAGGGAAAAATCACGAAACTGATTTTCGAGTTGTGAAACTCAAGATATGATTTTTAAAGCGACTAGTACGCAGATTGGCAGTGTCTGAGAAATATTTTTATAAAGGGTTTAAAGTCTGTTAACACCTCGTGTTCGACTCCGGTGTCGGTCTCGGGTTCGGGGTGTTACAGTACGAACCCAAATGTACGACCTCCCCCACCTCCCTCAATTCCTCAACCTATGCCTCCGATGCCTCAAGGAGTGGATATGATAAAATTTCACAGAACCCCCGTTGACAGAATTCGTAAACAAGGGGCTGAAGAATTTAGAGCAAATGTTGATGATGATGCAGAGAAAGCAGAGTTCTGGCTTGAAAATTCTATCCGGGTATTTGATGAATTATCTTGTACACCTGAAGAATGTTTGAAATGTGCTACATCTTTGTTGAGAGATTTAGCCTATAATTGGTGGAAGACTTTGATTTCGGTGGTACCGAAAGAGAGGGTAACCTGGGAATTCTTTCAAAAAGAGTTTCGGAAGAAATATATTAGTGAAAGATTTATTGATCAGAAATGTAAAGAGTTTCTTGAGCTGAAGCAAGGTAATATGACAGTCTCAGAATATAAAAGAGAGTTTGTTCGATTGAGTAAGTATGCCAGGGAATATGTTTCTACAAAAGCCAATATGTGCCGACGATTTGAAGACGGGCTTAACGAAGACATTAAGGTATTTGTTGGGATCCTTGAACTAAATGAAATGGTGGTACTTGTCGATCGAGCTTGCAAGGCTGAAGAATTACTGAAGGAAAAGAAAAAGGTAAAATCTGAAACACGAAATTGGAAGAAAAGACCAATGAGTAATGCACCCTCACAGCAAACCGGAAAGTCAAGAAATATGAATCCTCGTTCCCAAGTTTCAGCTGGGCAATCATATGGAAATTTTAAGAAGCAGAATGTGGGTCCTAAATCTCAGAATACTTCTGCAGCCAGTGTAGGGAACTCGAGATTTGTTAAACCTGAATGCCAGCGGTGTGGTAGAAATCATTTTGGTCCGTGCAGAGCAAATGAATATTTTCGATGTGGTTCTCCGGATCATTTTATTAGAGACTGCCCAGAGAGAGCTTAGAAAGAAAAAATTCAGAATGTAAAAGCTAGTGGTGCAGACTCGAGGGGAAGGTATCCGAGAAAAGCTGGAAGTGAAACAATCAGTAAGAATGTAGCTAGAGATGCAGCAGTTAAATCTGAAGGAAGAGCTCTGGCTAGAACTTATGCTATTAAAGCGCGTGAAGATGCTTCCTCACCCGATGTGATTATCGGTACATTTTCTCTTTATGATACTAATGTTATTGCTTTGATTGATCCCGGTTCTACTCATTCATATGTATGCATGAAACTTGTGTCTAGTATGAATATACCTGTTGAGAACACAAAATTTATAATTAGAGTGTCGAATCCACTAGGCAAATATGTGATAGTTGATAAAGTATGCAAGAAATGCCCTTTAATGATTCGGGGTCATTACTTTCTGGCTGACTTGATGTTGTTTCCGTTTGATGAATTTGATGTTATTTTGGGTATGGATTGGTTGACATTGCATGATGCTATAGTAAATTGCAAAGAAAAGGTTAAAGAATTAAAATGTGAAAGTGGTGAAATCTTGCGGGTTGAACCTGACAAATCAGAGGCAATATTTAGTATGATTTCTTCGATGTCGGCTCAGAGATATTTGAGAAAGGGTTATGAAGCTTATTTGGCATATGTAATTAATACAAAAGAAGTTGAAAAGAAAGTTGAATCAGTGCCGGTTGTGTGTGAATTTGCGGATGTATTTCCAAAAGAATTGCCGGGTTTACCTCCAGTCAGGGAAGTAGAATTTGGTATAGATTTGATACCGGGAACAGCTCCGATCTCGATTGCTCCGTATAGAATGGCACCAACAGAGTTGAAAGAATTAAAGTCACAGTTACAAGAGTTGATTGATAAAGGCTTTGTGAGACCAAGTTTTTCACCTTGGGGTGCTCCCGTGTTATTTGTGAAAAAGAAGGATGGTTCTATGAGATTATGTGTTGATTATCGGCAGTTAAACAAGGTGACAATCAAAAACAAGTATCCATTGCCGAGAATTGATGATTTGTTTGATTAGCTAAAAGGAGCGACATGGTTTTCAAAGATTGACTTGAGATCTGGGTATTATCAGCTACGAGTGAAAGAGTCAAATGTGCCTCAAACTACTTTTCGAACAAGGTACGGTCATTATGAATTTTTAGTTATGCCATTCGGGTTGACAAATGCTCCTGCTGTGTTTATGGACTTAATGAATCGCATATTTCGGCCATACCTGGACAGATTTGTAGTGGTGTTTATAGATGATATTTTAATTTATTCAAAGGATGAGACAGAGCATGTTGACCATTTGAGGATAGTTTTGCAAACTTTGAGAGATAAGCAGTTGTATGCTAAGTTTAGTAAAAGTGAATTTTGGCTCCGGGAAGTTGGATTTTTGGGTCATATTGTTTCAGGTGATGGTATACGGGTTGATCCTAGTAAAATTTCAGCCATTGTTGATTGGAAACCACCGAAAAATGTAACTGAAGTTAGGAGTTTCTTGGGGCTAGCTGGGTATTACCGGCGGTTTGTAAATGGATTTTCTATAATTGCGGCTCCTATGACTAGACTACTCCGAAAGGATGTTAAATTTGAATGGACGGAAGAATGTCAACAGAGTTTCGAAGAATTGAAAAAGTTATTAACTGAAGCACCAGTGTTGATACAACCCGAATCAGGTAAAGAATTTGTGGTGTATAGTGATGCTTCTCTAAATGGTTTGGGGTGTGTACTCATGCAAGAAGGAAAAGTGGTGGCTTATGCTTCGAGGCAGTTAAAACCTCATGAGAGGAATTATCCTACTCACGATTTGGAATTGGCTGTAGTGGTGTTTGCTTTGAAGATTTGGCGACATTATTTGTATAGTGAAAAGTGTCGAGTATGTACCGATCACAAAAGTCTTAAATACTTGATGTCACAAAAAGACTTGAATTTGAGACAGCGAAGATGGTTAGAGTTATTGAAAGATTACGAGCTTGTTATTGATTATCATCCGGGAAAAGCGAATGTGGTTGCCGATGCTTTAAGCAGAAAGTTGTTGTTTGCTTTGAGAGTTATGAACACTCAGTTGAAAATGTCAGATGGCGGTTTGATTCTAGCACAATTAAGAGCAAGACCGATGTTTTTACAAGAGATTTTTGAAGCTCATGAAAAATGATCAAGATTTGCTAGCCAAGAGAAAACAGTGTGAAGCTGATACGGAATCAGATTTCAGAATCGGTTCTGATGGTTGTTTGATGTTTAAAAATCAGATTTGTGTACCGAAAAATGATGAGTTGATTCAAAAGATTTTGCATGAAGCACATAATGGTTGTTTGGCGGTTCATCCGGGCAGTACGAAGATGTATAATGACTTAAAGAAAATGTACTAGTGGAGTGGAATGAAAAGAGATATTTCTGAGTTTGTATCAAAGTGCTTAGTTTGTCAACAAGTGAAAGCTGAACACCAAGTACCTTCGGGATTACTTCAGCCTATTATGGTTCCTGAATGGAAATGGGATCGGATTACTATGGATTTTATATCAGGGTTGCCGTTAACTCCAGGGAAGAAAAATGCCATCTGGGCAATAGTTGACAGACTGACTAAATCGGCTCATTTTATTCCGCTACATACAGATTATTCTCTTAATAAGTTGGCTGAATTGTATATCTGAGAGATTGTTAGACTTCATGGGATACCTTTGTCAATCATTTCGGATAGAGATCCGAGGTTTACCTCATGGTTTTGGCAAAAGTTGCAAGAGGCATTAGTTACAAAGTTAAATTTCAGCACTACCTTTCATCCACAAACTGATGGACAATCAGAGAGAGTAATTCAGATTCTTGAAGACATGCTCAGATGTTGCGTATTGGAATTTCAAGATAGTTGGGAAAGATACTTACCATTGGTAGAATTTGCTTATAATAATAGTTATCAGACGAGTTTGAAGATGGCACCTTATGAAGCATTATATGGTCGTAAATGTCGGACGCCATTGTATTGGACTGAACTCAAGGAAAATCAGATTTATGGAGCTGATTTAATAAAAGAAACTGAAGAAAAGGTGAAAGTGATTCGAGATTGTTTGAAAGCTGCTTCAGATAGACAGAAATCTTATGCGGATTTGAAACGAAAAGAAATGGAGTTTCAAGTTGGTGATAAGGTATTTTTGAAAGTGTCTCCATGGAAGAAAGTCCTTAGATTTGGACGAAAGGGCAAGTTAAGTCCACGTTTTATTGGACCGTATGAAATAATTGAAGAAGTTGGATCGGTAGCATATCGGCTAGCGCTACCACCTGAATTAGAGAAGATTCATGATGTGTTTCACGTATCTATGTTACATCGGTATCGTTCGGATCCTTCACATATAATTTCACTGACAGAAGTTGAACTACGACCGGATATGACTTATGAAGAAGAACCCATTAAGATTTTAGCTCGAGAAGTCAAACAACTAAGAAATAAAAGTGTTGCACTTGTGAAAGTGTTGTGGCAAAAGCATGGGGTAGAAGAGACTACATGGGAACCTGAAGAAACTATGAAAAACCAATACCCACACCTGTTTACCGGTAAGATTTTCGAGGACGAAAATCCTTAAAAGGGGGGGAGAGTTGTAATATCCTGAATTAGGGCTTAATCGGAATAGTGGTTTCGTGACCACAAATCTGAGATAGAAATAATTATTTTATAATTATTTTTATGATTATGATATGATTGCATGATTGTGTGAAAATTTCGTGATGAAATTCTATACCTAAAGTGCTTAAATTGAAAGTAGGGACTAAATCGAATAAGTTGCAAAATTTGCATTCTAGAAGTTTTTAGTATGAAATTGCATTGAAATATTAATTAGGAGATCTTAAATAGCAATTTGACCAATTTTAAGTTCATGGACAAAATTAGGACATAGAAGGAATTTTTGGAAAGTTTAGTAGTAAGGGCATTTTGGTCATTTAGTTATTAAAATGAATTAAAAACAAAATTAAAAGCCAATTTTTGTCCATCTTCTTCATTAGGCCGAAATTTCAAGGGTTCTCCATAGTTAGGGTTTGTTTCAAGCTTCCAAGCTCCATAGTAATTGATTCCAAGCCCCGTTTTTAATGTTATATACGTTTTTTGGAATCCCGGTAGCTCGATTAAGCTTATGTTAGCAATAATTCAACCTAGGGTTTATATTTGGAAAAATACCCATAGGTGAAATTTGTGTATTTTGATGTTTTATGATAGAATATGGGGTTTTAAATTATGTTAGACAACTTGTGCTACTCGGTTTTGAGTGAAAACGAGTAAAAGGGCTTAATCGGTAAAAATACCTAATAGTCGCAAGCATATGTTAGAGTAAGAATTTGATGTTGCCATAGAAGGGAAAAATGATCAGCATGTTATAAAACATAAGAATAAGGAATAAAGTTTAATTCCCGAGCCTAGGGGCAAAAGTGTAATTATGCAAACGTTTAGGGGCAAAAGTGTAATTTTTCCAAAGTTCGTATTAAATGCTGTTTTGATGAATGTATGTATTAAATAAGATTAATTTGGCATTATAGATCAAGAGAAACGAGATTCAAGTTGCGATCGAGGAAAAGAAAATATTGTGGACTAAATTGCAAAATCTTTATATTTTGGTACCAAGGTAAGCTCATGTGTAAATAATGTAGCATAATTGTTATTTTTAAGTTATTGATGTTAATTATATGATACGCTGATTTTTAATCGTGAAATATTATGCTTTGTGGTTAATGTTGAGTAATATGCAAATCATGTTTACTACTTGATAAATATGAATTGCTACCGAGTATCGGTTCCGATATTCCATGGAAGACGACAAATGTGAGATCGAGGGAAAAAGCCCTTTTGAACCTTAGGAATAGATTAGGATACAAGTGACATGTCACTAGGATGGTTGAGCATCCGAACTCGTTGAGTTGAGTCCGAGTTCACTTATGGATGCGAATGTCTGAACTCGTTGAGTTGAGTCCGAGTTCGTGAAATGTAACTAGGCATCCGAACTCGTTGAGTTGAGTCCGAGTTCACTTATGGATGCAAACGCCTGAGCTCGTTGAGTTGAGTCCGAGTTCACTTAGGGGCGGGTTACATGATTTCTTGATTACATATGAGGCACTTATGTGAAAATTATCCGTGTATCCGAGTTGTATTCCGATGTGTTCAACGGGTGAAATTTCTAGTGAAATGGAAGAACACTTAAGATGCAAGCGACGTTTTGGTAAGTGTTGTGGAATGGACACTTTGGACAGGTATGTTCTTAACCCTCGGGTTGAAAATAGATACAACAACGATAAGGTGGTAAGATGATGAATGATGTTTAGAAATGTGATATATGTTTTGGTGATACCATGCTAAAGTTGTTTGGTATATTTGTATTGTTATGTTACTTGTTATTTACATATGAACTTACTAAGCATTTATGCTTACTCCCTGCTCTTTATTTACTGTAGTTTTGAACAAGCCAGCTCGGGAATCGGGACGGGTTGAAGGTTTGATCACACTATCTAAAGGACTTTCATCTGGGTAAATGGCTTGTAAAACTTAAGTATGGCATGTATAGCAATATAATTATTTTGTGTGAATAATTTTATGATATGGCCATGATTGGTTGAGAAAATGTTTGATATTGATAAGTCATGGTGATGGTTAAATTTAGATCATGTTTGATATCATGGAAGTTTAATAGGTTATCTAGTTCATAACAACTCATGAAAAGATGAAATTTGCCTTAAAACAGAATATTGCTACAGCAATGACATGAATTTGAAAAATCACTAAAAATAGTATAAACAGAAATAAAAGATGAGTAAGTTATGAAATTGAATATTAATGAGTCTATTTTCATGTGGATTGAACAAAACAGGTATATAAATTATATTTTATGAGATATTTAAACTTTTGTGAAACAGGGTCAGAGTGATTTCTGGATCCCCTATTCTGACTTTAAAAATTCATAATACATTTTAAAAAATAATTAGAAGTTTTTCTTTATATTTACAGATTCCTTATTGAGTCTAGTTTTAAGAGAAACAAACCTCATAGTTATTGAAATTCTGTATAGAGAGATATCTGATTCGTAATACACAGAGGTCAAAGCAATCAAACTCTGAAATGGGGGAGAATTTAACTAATAAAATGTACTAATTGGCCCAACTAAAAATTCTATAAAAAAATTGGTAAATAGATATATGAGTCTAGATTTAGGGAAAATTTACGGTTTTTGATTTTGAGTTTCGTAACTGGAGATATGATTTTTCTTGTAACTGTGATGCGGGTAGCTAGAAAGCTGTGAATGTAGAAACAAATGATTTGAAGTTCTTAATTTGATAAATTATGTTCAGTAACTCCTCAAGCTCGACTCCGGCGACGGTTTTGGGCGTGGGGGCATTACACATGAGCTGGTCGTTCCCTAGGTGGCACGGTAGAAGGCTCCTCATGCTGTGGGGGAACATCATCAGGGATGTCCTCAAGATCCTGCTCGTCAATGGCATGCGAGAGACGGTTCTGAGGAGGATCGGTCCCACATCGACATTCGATCATCCTCATATGGAACATAGTCATGATGCCCTATGGGGGCATCTGACCTATCAGGGTAAACACTGATGACTGGGCCACGGTGTTGAGGAGGCCGAAGTGTCTGGCAAGGCGCGTCACGTAGGGGCCGATGGAGATCACTCCCTTCCTATGCTGCTCGGTCTGATGGTGAATGGCGAAAGCAATAAAGTATGCTAAGTCGGTCACGTGTGCATTCGCCATGCACCATAAATAGTAGGCGTCGTGGGTGTTGACAACGCTGGTGCTCTCTCTCCTCCCTGTCAAGGTGTGTGCCAATATGGCATGAAGATATGGTAGGGAAGGGGGGAGAGCTGAGGCCTTCGAGCGGCTGGGGTCGTAGTTGGAAGAGAGTGGTGCCAAAGCCTTCCAGCATAAGGAGGGGGATATTTGGATATTGCGTGGTAGTGCATTCATGTCCTCCTCCTCCATAAACTCATCGGTGTAAAGTCCCAGAGCAACTCCAAACTCTGGGACACTCATCGTACGAACTAGACAGCCTAATCGGAAGTGAATGGTGCAGGGGTTGTCATTGTTCATCATCACCACCTATAAATGAAAAGTAGAGCATAATTCTAAAGTTAGTTCTAAATAAGTAGGCTCGGTAATAGCGAAGAACCGTTCCCATGGGTCTGTGGATAGGAGGGCGCGTATGGCATAAGCAAGCTGGACTTGCTGTACAGCAGCCCAGTCGATGCAGTGACCTGTGGTGATGGGTCGTGCGTGTAATATCTGGAATAGCTCCTTCTGCGAAGCTTGCAAAAATTAAAGGAACGGGTGCCAAACTTCGGCTGTAGCACGCACTGAGGAAGAACCCGGTCCCCTACGTCTCTTTGAGGATGGGACCACGGCCTTCTTTCCTCTCGATGACGACATAATGTACCTGAAAATATATGAGCAATGATAGAATCCACGATACATTAATCGTTAAGCAAGAGGCCCCAAAACTTGTATATGCTATTTAGTGGCTTAAATAATTCAAATATAGAAAATTCTAAGTCAAATTACTAACTTTTCTAAAGCAAAATAGTACAATATCTATGTAAAGCATGTATAATACTAATGGAGCAATACAAATTGGAAAAATAAAGTTGAGAAAGTGAACCAAGGGATGTTGTATGGCTGCGCACGGGCGTGTCACGCGGAGAGGAAGCCATGTGGTGGGAAAAATAGAAGGTATAGAGAGGGGAAAGTGGGAATTAATACAAGAGGAATGGATTTCAGGGTGGTTTGAGGGTTGGGGAAGTGAGAATTTTGGAAATGGTGGCTGGAATAAGGATTAGGGAGTGGGGAGGAGAAGTTTTCGGCTGGGGTTTTGAAAGGGGGAAGAAGATAAATAGTGGTTTTTTATATAGGAGAGGGTCACACGGCCTAGGGCCATGCCCGTCTTCTTTGAGTGTGAGCCTGTGTTTTTCAAATTTTTCAATTTAGGTCGTGCCCGGCTACTATTCCACGCCCATGTGTCATGGTAGCACACCCGTGGATTGTTGTACACGGCTGAATGGTACAGGCGTGTCGCACGCCCGTGTCGAAGAAACAGAATCGAGCCTTGTCCCTAGCACACCCGTGGGTTTTTATTCCCACTCCCGTGTGTTCCTATCAAGTTCACCCACGGCCATGTCGCATGGCCTTAGGGATTTATCACACCCCGTGTTTTGGGGAAATCATGTCCTGCTTCAACATGACCGTATCGTACGGCCGTGTCTCTTCCCCTGTTTGGCCACGACTTTAGGCACGCCCATGTGCCTGGCCGTGTGTGGTGAAAAACTTTGCAATTCAAAGATTAACTTAATTGATTCGAAGTGTGAGAAAATAAAAATAAAGAAACAAAAATATGTTAGTGCTCGGGTTGCCTCCTGAGAAGCGTTTATTTATAGTCTAAGCTCGACTTACCTCTCCGTTGAATGATCATGGTAGTTCGAGGAGTTCATACTCCTCATTGCTATTGTCAATTTTAAAATAAGGTTTTAAATGGGTGTTGTTTACCTTAAAAGTGTCGAACTTGGGATGACTCACCTCCACTGTACCGAATGGAAAAATACTAAGTACCGTAAGAGGGATTTCCTCATTTGGTGTGGTAGTGACAATGTGAGGATCAACGGCATCTAGTAAGACTGTATCGCCAACCTTAAGTTGATGAGGAGAGGTATCAAGCTTGTTTCCACGTAGTTTCGATTTATCATGTGTTCTTAGTTTGTGTTCTCGCCATTCGTCTAGCTCCTCTACCCGTAGTCTTTGTTCTTGATGGACGTCTTTGTTCTCTTCATGATAGTAGCGCACTGTCTCTGTTGTCTTTGTTCGAGGAAGTTCCTGCAAGGATGATTGAATATTAGTTTTATCATCAACAGTTTTTATAGCAGTATCTTGAGTCTTAGAGGTTTTGACTAAGTCGCATGCTTGGAGTGTTATTGCGTCATCACCTGCACGACGTGTTAGCTCTCCTGTGCCTACATTAATAATGGTTCTGGCAGTTGTTAAAAATGGTCATCCTAAAATTAGAGGTTCCTCGTTATCCTCATCTATATCGAAGACAACGAAGTCTACTGGGTAAATAAATTTATCAATTTTAATGAGAACATCTTCAATAATACCCTTAGGAAATCTAACTGTTTTGTCAGCCAATTGTATGCTCATCCTAGTCTGTTTGGGTTTACCGAGACCTAGTCATTTAAACATTTTATATGGCATAACATTTATACCTGCCCCTAGATCAGCTAAAGCATTATTCACAGATAGACTACCAATTAAACAAGGAATTGTAAAACTCCCTGGATCTTTCAATTTGTTAGGTAGCTCATTCTTTAGAATAGCTGAGCAGACTGCATTGAGTTCCACATGTGATGTAGCATCTAAATTCCTTTTATTGCTCAGAAGTTCCTTTAAGAATTTTGCTGAGTTGGGCATCTACGAAAGAACTTCAATAAAGGGTAAGTTAATATGTAATTTCTTTAAGAGTTTGACAAACTTACCGAATTGTTCTTCTGTTTTGTCTTTCGTCATCGCTTTAGAATATGGCACACGAGGGTCATGAGTTGTACTTACCTATTTGGGATCATTATTGTTTACCCCTTCTCGTCCTTTGCTCATCGCGTTGTCTTGCTGTATTTCTGGCTCAGGTGCAATGAATCCTTCCTTATCTTGAGTGCTAATTGCATTGAGGTGTTCCCTCGAATTAGTTTCAGTATTACTTGGTAGGCTACCTTGTGGTCGTTCGGAGATTAGTTTGGACAACTGGCCTATCTAAGTTTCGAGTCCTTGGATCGATGCTTGTTGATTCTTAAGTGCTATATCGGTATTTTGGAAATGGGTTTCTGACACCGAGATGAATTTAGAAAGCATCTCTTCAAGGTTTGGGTTTTTCTCCTGTTGATAAGGTGGCTGTTGAAAACCTTGAGGATTTTGTGGCTTTTGATTCCCTTGACCACCCCAGGAGAAATTTGGGTGGTTCTTCCAACCTGTATTATAGGTATTACTGTATAGGTTATTTTGAGATCTAAAGTTATTATTACCTATATAGTTGACTTGTTCCTCTTCGGTTGTGGGATTGAAGGATTGATATTTTGTATGCACACCTCCTCTGCTTGAGTCACACCTCGTTACTAGATGTACCTACGTAGCACCAAGAAAACTATCAATCTTTTTATTCAGAAGTTCTACCTGATTTGAGAGCATGGTGACTGAATCGATGTTATAGACGCTGACTGTTTTCATTGGCTTTATCCTTAAACTTGCCACTGATAGTTGTTCAGTGACATCTCCTCTATTAATTCATAGGAATCTTCTGGTGTTTTATTGTTGATGGTTCTGCCAGCAGCTGCATCAATCATTTGTCTTGCCGAAGGATTCACACCATTGTAGAACGTTTGAACTTGCAGCCAAAGAGGTAACCCATGGTAAGGGCACCTTCTTAATAAGTCCTTGTATCTCTCCCACGCATCATCAAGTGTTTCTAAATCCATCTGCACAAAAGAAGAGATATCATTACGCAATTTAGCCGTTTTAACCGGCAGAAAATATTTTAGTAAAAACTTCTCGGTCATTTGTTCCCAAGTAGTGATAGACCCTCGTGGTAATGAGTTCAACCACTTTTTAGCTTTGTTTCTTAGTGAAAAGGGAAAAAACCGAAGACGAATGGCATCATCAGAAATGCCATTGATTTTGAATGTATCGTAAAATTCAAGAAAATTCGCCAAGTGCGTGTTTGGATCCTCATCCTGCAAACCATTAAACTGAACAAACTGCTGTATCATCTGAATTGTGTTAGGTTTTAGTTCAAAATTATTCACAGCAATAACAGGTCTAACTATACTAGACTTAGTTCCTTTTAAAGAAGGTTTAGCATAGTCATACATAGTACGTGGAGTAGGATTTGGATTAGCTGCAATTGCAGGAGGCAGCTAATCGCCTGGATTTTCGGCCATCTCTTCGGTTGGGGTTTGAGTATCGTCTTCTCGCTCGTTCTCCGTGTAGCGTAAACTACGCCTTATTTCTCTTTAATTTTTGCAAATTGTAAGATCAATTTCTTCGTCAAAGAGTAATGGTCCTGACGAGTTTATTCTAGTTATAAACTATAAAAACCTGCCAAAAGAGAAAAAGTAAATTAATAAATAATAAAATAAAATAAAATCGCAAGAAAAATAAATGGCTAAAGTAATAAAAAATTAGTGTTCCTAATATTTCAGTTCCCTAGCAACAGCGCCAAAAACTTGATCGCGTGATTCATAACAAGTAATAAATATTTATAATTAAGATCGAACCTAGATTAACTATTATCAAGACGAAAAGGCAAGCGCACCTATCAAAAAATAGTATAGTAACGACAAGACCGGGATATCGTACCCAAGGGAACAAAAAGTACTAGTAATAACTATCTTTTTATTATCTAGCCTAGGAATAAAAGGGTTTGTTTATTAAACTAATTATCTAAACTAATTAACCGATTTAATTAAAGCAAAGAGAAAATTGGGAAAAATACTTGAAAAAAAGCAATTGATAAAGACGACACCCAAGGAGGAATCCACCTAGATTTCACTTGTTATCTGACTCTAAGCCGGACGATTTATTCACTTGACTTGATCCGTGGAGATCCCTAAGTTAAGTTATTATCCCTATTCAAGACTAATAACGTCTAATCCCTAGATTGAATAACCGAGACTTTTATTTAATTAACATTCTAGGATTGCATTAACTCGATCTATGGATCCCCTTATTAGGTTTCACCCTAATCTGGCAAAATCTAGTAACCCTATTTCTAGGCGTTCGATCAACTCCGCTTAATTATGCCAAATCTACTCTTAGGCAAGGTCTATTCCTCCTCTGCATAAGCACATTAAATCATGAATTAATACCCAGAATATTAACTCAAGCATTAAGAACAAATAATTAAGAACTAATCAAGTATTTATCATACAGTTTAGATAATAATAACAAGATCTATCATAGGTTTTATCCCCCTTAGGTATCTAAGGGGTTTAGTTCATAATAAAATAAAAGTACATCTCAAAAGTATGAAAATAACAAAACATAAAGAAAACTCTAAAACCCCTAAAGGAATTCTGAGAGAGATCTTTAGTCTTGGAGTAGCTCCAGCTTTTGAGATGGATCATCTAGCTTTCTTCAAGTAATTCCCGGCGTATGGTACTATATTCTAGAAAAGTTCTGGAAAGTGCGTCCTTCTTCTAGGTCACACTTAGGGTGTTTATATAGGCTTTGGATTGGCTTTCTTCCTCCCTAAGTACCTTTTTCTGTGTAAAATACAACTCTTTGAAAAAGGGACACGCCCGTGTGCCACGACGGTGTTCGATCGTTGAATTACACACGGCCGTGTGGGCTCAATGGCCAGGCCGTGCGAATCGTGAAAACCTTGGTCGACACCCCCGAAGGCCACGGGCGTGTGAGTTGCCCGTGTGGCAAGGCTTAGGCCGTGTCATCTTCTCGATTTGATCCGTTTTTGTCCCTTTTTAGCTCGTTTTTAGCTCCTTTCAACACTTGGTGCTCTCCTGAGTACAAAACATGAAATAACCGGATTAAGAGCACCAAAATCCACAAATCTAGTAATAAACATCCATAAATATGCTAAGTATTTGGGCTATAGATATGTACAATTTGGCGTTTATCACTTATCACCCTATCTCTAGACATGCAATTAACTCCGCTTAATTATGACAAATTAACTCTTAGACAGGGTCTATGCCACCTCTGAATAAGAGCATTAACTTGAACCAATATCCTAGAATATTAAAACAAGAATTAAGAACACATAATTAAGAACAAGTCAAATATTTATCATACAATTCAAATAATAATAACAAGATCCGTCTTAGGTTTCATTCCTCTTAGGTATTTAGGGGGTTTAGTTCATACTTATGAAAGAAAACATTTCAAAAGCATAAAGATAAAAAAACATAAGAAAACCCGAAACTCCTGAAGGAACTTGAAGGGAGATCTTTACTCTTGATGATGAATCTGGCTTCTGAGATGGATCAATTAGCTTTCCTTGAGTAATTCCCTACTTCTTACTCTGTGCCCCCCTCTTAAGTGCCTCTTTAGGTGTTTAAATGGGCTTTATAATTCCTAATAAATGGGCTTTATAATTCCTAAGAGCCCTCAAAATTGGCCTTTTCTAAATAGAGTTATACTTGGGCTCGGCAGGGACACGCCCGTGTGCAATTACTCCAGCCCATGGTAAAGGCTGTTGAATAGGCACGGGCATGTAGTCTACTTGTGTGAGTCATGCTTCAATCCTGCCAAAGAGACACGGTCGTGTGACATGGCCGTGTAAGGAAGTTCAGGCTGTGTTGATTTCCCATGTGGGTCTATTTTCTCCGTTTTCGGCCCGTTTCTCGCTCTTTTTACTCTCCTATTCTCACCTAAGTATAAAACATGAAATTAAAGAATTAAGAGCATCAAATTCACCAAATTTAAGGAGAAATCATCCATAATTGTGTTAAGCATGGGATAAAAATATGCATAAATTACGGTTTATCAAATACCCCCACACTTACGCATTTGCTTGTCCTCAAGAAAAATCCTCAACTCACAATCAAAATAAATTCTTTTCAATTTATAATCCCTATCAATAATATCTCAAAATAATCCATAAGTATTCATACATTGAAAATTCAACTAAAAGTACATCAAAGTTTCAAACATTCCAAGTTGAGTATTTTATCACGAAAACATAGGTGTCTCCCCTTTCTAAGTGATTACCTTTGATCAAAATATCACAGAGTTTGACATCCTCCCTAAAGATTCACTCAAATCACTCAATGTGTTTAAGGACATCAATTAAAGCACTCATTAGTTAATATGAAAAGTTATTACCAAGGCTTGATTGAAAATCAAATCTCCACCACTATATATTGAGCTGATACGTCAATCAAAAAGGTCTTTAGAGGGTTGTAACATGGCTTTGGCTAGGGGGTATGGTCACAAGCTGAAGGAAAAGGTTAGAATCGAGATTGAATTGAAAAACTACCTAGCTAGAAAAATAACTAATCATCAGTACAAATGAGCTTCTTCTCAGAATATAGAATTAACAATCAAGCTAAAAAATGATGAATTACTACTAATATGTATGTAAGTATATATATATTAAGAATAAGTCAAATAACATAGAACTTTAAAACATAGCTAAGCAATTAGTTCAAATCAAATCTCGACAAAAATGGGGATCAAATTAGGGGATTTCAACAATAATGGGTTATTGGTTAATATTTAGGATAAATCAATTAATTGCTTGTTAGGCTCAAAGGGGTTTACTAAGGGTCAATTATGAAGGTAGGCTTTTGTGGAGTAAGTGGGTTAAACCTAAGTGCCTTTATCATCTTGACATATCAAATCAAATGGTGTGGTCTTAACATGCATAATCAAGCAAGTTCTAGAATAACAAATCAATACTGACGCACTCATAATAAAAGTGAGCATGAAAGAAATAAAATATGCTCTAAAGGCTCAAGATCTCACAAAAATTATGGCTTTTTGATGTTTAAACTTGTGAATTTCAACTCACAATAATACTTAAATTTAGGGAAACCTAAAAGTTTATAATTCTACAAAAAATCAACTTATTATGCTTGATTCCCTAATGTCTTAAAGTTTAAACAATCAATGCATAAATGCCTAGTTTTAATTCAAGACATATCAATAAAAATTATAAATTAATTAAAATTTATTCTAATAGTGATATGAGTGATTCACGTGAGAATAATACAAAATTTAGGGATTTCTAATGATGATATGAAAGACCCCCCTACTTTTAAGATGTACATTGCCCTCAATGTACAAAGATAGATATATTGGAAAATATATATAAATAATAATAAGATAGGGAGAGAAGTGAAACTTCCTGAATGTTGAATGAACTTCTTGATTTGGAGTTATGGAGAATAATCGGCCAAGGCAATGATGAGAGTGGAGGAGGATATTTCGGTGGTAGCAGAGGTTCATTAGTCCATAAGTCCTTTGCTATTGTAGTTTTTAGTTCCTATTTGATGATGAGCTTTGGAGCTCTTTATGACTGTGATAAAATCAGGAACTCTTTAAGAAATATAATGGAGCATAATTAATCGTAATGAAATAGAAGGAAAAAATTGTAAAAATTCAAGATAAAATAGTATAAAAAGGAAATAAAAAGCAATTTCAAAATATAAAGATAAAAATAAAATAAATAATAGGTGTTTGTAGAGAAATTGGGGCACACGGCCATGGGGCACGCTCGTGTGTGCCTTCATTTCAGCCTGTACGTTTCGTGGTTTTCAAAATTGGGTGCATTGGTGTACAAGGCCATGTTGCACGGCCGTGTCAGTCTTCGTTCACTTCTCCCACGCCCGTGTATGCAGGCACACGCCTGTGTTATTTTGACAGGCTCGACCACGGTCGGTAGCCACGATCGTGTCACTCGTCCGTGTGAATTTGGCAGGATTGCCAACGGTCTTGTTGCACGGCTGTGGAAACTTTATCGAATCCCGTGTTAGGGAAACATTTTTACTCTTTTTTAACACGGCCATATCACACGACCGTGTTGCAACTCATGGTATGTGCACGGCCTACGACACGCCCGTGTGCCTGGAGTGTGGTTCTGAAAATCCTGTGTTCAGTGACTCAGTTAGTGAATTAAATGTTAAAGACTGAAATTTAAAGAAGTTAACACTGTTAGTGCTCGGGGTACCTCTCGAGAAGTTCTTGTTTATAGTCTAGGCTCGACTCTACCTCTCTGGTGTGTGATTATGGTGGCTCGAATTGTTTACACCCATCATCCCTGCTATCAACTTTAACAATATAAGGTTTAAGACGAGTATTGTTTACCTTAAAAGTTTCGAATTTGGGGTGAATTACCTCGACTGTACCATATGGAAAAAATACTGAGTACCGTGAAAGGAATTTCTTCAATAGGTTCAGAAGTGGTAATGCGAGGATCTGCTGCATCTAGTAGTACTTTGTCTCCAACCTTAAGTTGATTTGGTGATGTATTGAGCTCGTCCTGGCTCGATTTCGATTTATCGGGTGTTCTCAATTTCTGTGTCTTCCATTCATCTAGTTCCTCGATTTGTAGCCTTCGTTCTTCATAGATAGGTCTTTTGTTATTGCTTGAGCATGGCTCGTGTAGGTTCGCCGTACTTATTTCCTGCAAAGTAGGTTACACCATATGGTTAGTTTTAGTAGAATGGTTTACACAACCACCTTCAATTTTTGATGTGTTACTCGAATTACGAGCTTGAAGGGTGATTATTTCATCTCCTACACGAAGTGTGAGTTCACCTATGCCAACATCAATTATTGTTCTAGCGATTGCTAAAAAGGGCCTCCTTAAAATTAAAGGAACGTTACTATCCTCTTCTCTGTCTAGAACAACGAAATCAACTGGGAACATAAATTTGTCAATTTTAACGAGTACATCTTTAATAATCCCCAAGGAAATCTGATTGTTTTATTCGCTAATTGAATACTCATCCTAGTTTGTTTGGGTTTCCCAGGACCTAGTTGTTTAAACATTTTGTAAGGCATGACATTGATACTAGCCCCTAAATCAGCCAAAGCATTATTAACATCTAGGCTACCAATTAAACACGGAATCATAAAACTCCCTAGATCTTTTAATTTGTTGGCCAGCTTATTCTGTAGTATGGTTGAGCAAACCGCATTTAGTTCTACATGCGACGCCTCATCCAACTTTCCCTTATTTGTTAAAAGCTCCTTTAAGAATTGGACTGCGTTTGGCATCTGCGAAAGAGCTTTAATAAACTGTAAGTTAATATGTAACTTCTTTAATAATTTAAGGAATTTACTGAATTGTTCTTCTGTGCGGTCTTTCCTTGTCGCGTTTGGGTATGGCACATGAGATTTGTACTCTTTACTTACCGGTTTCTGGTCATTGTGGTCCACCTCACCCTTACCTTTACGTACCACAATTTCTTACCTTTGTTCTAGTTTAGGTGCAACTAACCCTTCCTCATCTTGAATGGTAATTGCATTGATTTGCTTCTTTGGGTTAGATTTAGTGTTACTCAGTAGACTAACTTGTGGTCGTTCAGATATCAATTTATCGTGTTGACCTATCTGAGTTTCGAGCCCTTGGATCGATACTTGTTGATTTTTAAGTGCTGTCTCGGTATTCTGAAAATGATTTTCTGACACTGAGATGAATTTTGTTAGCATCTCCTCAAGGTTCGGCTTTTTCTCTTGTTGGTAGGGTGGTTGTTGGAAGCCTGGAGGTGGTGATGGTCGCTGATTTCCTTGGCCTCCCCATAAGAAATTTGGGTGGTTCCTCCAACCTGCATTGTAAGTATTACTATAAGGATTATTTTGAGATCGAGGATTATTACCCATGTAATTTAACTGCTCATTCTCCATGTTATGGCCATAGGGTGGGTAATCTAGATTGCTCGATCCACCTCCACTTGCTTCGCACTGCATTACTGGGTGAACTTGTGAAGAACTAAGAAAATTGTCGATTTTCTTATTCAAGAGTTCTTCCTGATTAGAGAGCATCGTGACCTAATCGACGTTATAAATGCCAGTTGCTTTTGTTGGCTTTATCCTTATGACTTGCCACTGATAATTATTCAGTAACATCTCTTCTATAAATTCATAAGCATCTTCAGGTGTCTTATTATTGATAGTTTCGCCAGCGGCTGCGTTTGTGACAGCCCTAAATTGACCCTCGTCGGAAAGTGGTTTCGGGACCACTAAACTGAGTCATAAAAATAATTAACCATCATAGTTGATGCTTATTATATGTATATATGCATGTGTGAAAATTTCATGTTTGAATTTTGTTAATTGTAAGTGAATTTTATTAAATAGGACTTATGTGAGAAAATTTAGAAATGTGCTAGGCAAATGTAAAGTGGCCTATTAATGCATGTTATGAAAATGATGGGTTTGCATGTCAAATTACCCAGAATTTGAGCTAGTGGCCGGCCATGCTATGGGGTGAAACATGTTGTGAACATGTTGTGTTAGTGTGTTATGTTAGAAAGAATAAAATAAAGGGTTAGTAATTAAGTAATGAAAAGGGAGGGGTGATGAAACCAAAGTTGTCTCCCCCTTACCCCCCCATTGCCGTGACTTGAAGAAAAAAAAAGAGAAAGAGTTCTCATCTTGTTCTTTTTGGCCGAAATGAAAAGAGGAAGAAGGGAGTGAAGCATTCGGTTATCCTAGGTCAATATTAAGGTAAGCAAGTTTATACTAGTTCTTGAAATTTTAGTTGATATGGAGTGAGATGTCAAGTTATTTTTGTAACCCATGTTGAAACTTTGAGTGAGGAATGAGTAAGGTTTTCGGCTATGGAGATTAATAAGGGTGATGGTTGTTGTTTCATGCTAAATCTAGATGAACAATGGTAGTTGCTTACATCTTGATATTTATGAGTTCCTTTCTTGGTTCTACCTTAGACCCACGATGTATATTTTTATTTAGTGTTGTTTGAGATTGATGATAGAAGCTAATGAGTGAGGGTTGGATAGATATTATAAGGTTAAAATTCATGGGATTGTAAGCTTGCAAGTTGGATGATGAAATTAATGCTTTGTGAGGGTTAGTGGGTTAAAAGGAGCATTCGGCCATGATGTAAAAGCATGATGAAGTGATGTTAAATGCTTTGAATATTGAGTATATGTTGTTATAAGTTGAATTTAAGGTTTGTTAAATTGTCTTTGTCATTGCCGAATGTGTGTAGTTAAAGAAAAATTGTTAAAGTGCTTAGTTAATTGATATTAGGTTAATGTATGTGTTTTGAGTTGATGGAATGGAGAGGATGCTTTAATTGTGTTATGAACAATTATATGTTAAATTAAGGTTTGCTAAGCTAGCTATTAAGGTGAAGTACAAATGTTAGTATTTGATTGCTAGTGTATATATGGGTATTAGCCGAGTTTTGAACTTGAAACAAAATGGTATTTAGTCAATACAAGTAACCATATTTGTAGAATGTATTAAGTATAGAATCGGCCTCAACATAGACATGCATATTCGGCCACATGAGGTAGATTGGTGTTGCATGTATTCGGTTAGAGGCAAGCATATTGATGCTTTTATCTTGGCTTAGATAATCGGCTAAAAGAGAGTGTGGGCTAATATGTTGAATTGATTCATGATTTCATATATGTGTGACTCTAATGTCTAATGTATATATAGGTTAAGTACCTTGAGTTTCTCTTTTTGATGTTCAAATGATTAAATCAGTTTATTTGTTAAATTAAGCTCAAGAGCAAAGGGGAACTAAATCCGATAAAGGGAAGGAAAAAGTGATCGAATAGCCGTTGAAATCGTTCGACAACATCCGAGGTAAGTTTTCGAGTAATGAAACTTAGTTTACGATTTGATTAAGTCATGACGTATAATCATAACAAATATACGATGATATAATGATTCTACTTGAATTATATGTTGAGTTAATTAGTCTATACGTATGATGGGTAGCCGTATGTGCATAGAGATCATGTCATAAAGCAAACCAAATCATGCTGTTTGTGTGTGGCTATTGAGCCGAAATTAGTAAGTGTGATAAGTGTCTTGTGTTTGAGCTTTGGGTAATGAAGAAATATGGTTGTGTCATGATTTATTGATATATGTGCATGGTTATTCGAATGATATCCGGGCTAAGTCCCGAAGGCTTTTATGCTAGTGACTATATCCGAACTAAGATCCGAAGGCAGTTGTGCGAGTTGCTATATCCGGGCTAAGACCCGAAGGCTTTTGTGCTAGCGACTATATCCGGGCTAAGTCCCGAAGGCATTTATGCTAGTGACCATATCCGGGCTAAAACCCGAAGGCCTTGTGCGAGTGGTTATATCCGGCTAAATCCCGAAGATACTTGGGTTTGGGAATGAGCGATCTTTCTGTAATAATTTCAATTAATACGCTCGTAAAATCCCAACGATGAGGTATGTTTCATATGTGCATTGAGATAATTGATTCCTTCTAAATAGTATTTGCTCAATCGATTAACAAGATTCTGGCTTTTAGTCAGGTTGATTCCTTATGTATAAATATAAGGGTTGGAAATGTGAAGTAGGTATGATTGTGAGAATATGTGTATATGAAATTATTCGTTTAGTCGTATGAATGCTATACTTCAGTTGTGCATGATTTCATTGCTCAAAACTTACTAAGCATTAAATGCTTACTCCGTTTCTTTGATTCTCTGTTTTATAGATTTTGGTTCGTCAGCTATCGGACTCGGGATTGTTGAAGTCGAAGTCGTCCACACTATCAAAGCCCTTTTGGTACACTTTTGGTTGAACTCTGAAAATGGCATGTATAGGACTACCCTTTTTGTTGTTGGTCATGTACCCTTTGGTTTTGTATAAATTTGGATAGCCATGCGAAAATGGCTTATATACACTTTGAGCATAGCATTATAATCGTTTTGTATGTTTTTCATTGAGAGGTATGGAAATGTTTGGTAACGATTAGCCATTGGAATGGTTAATCATGATCATTTTGGTGCTTTGTATGACAAATTCTAGTTGATTCATGGAAAACCATGAAATAGGTAAAGTTTACCTTAAAAAGAGATGCTGACAGCAGCAGTGGTGCGGATTTGAAAAATCACTAAAAATAGTAGGAATGAAATTAAATAGTGAATAAATTATTTAATCGAGCCTTGATGAATCTACTTTCATATGGAAGAATCGAAATGATCATATGAGTTGTACTTTAAGAGATATTTAAGTCTTCGTGGAACAGGGCCAGAGCGATTTCTGGATCCCCTGATCTGACTTTGGAAATTTACTATAAATTAACAAAAGATAATTAGAGGTCATGCCATATAGGTATAGATTCCTTTTTGAGTTTAGTTTCGTTAGAAACAAACGGAATAAGTAATGAAGCCCTGTACAGGAAGATATATCAGTCGTAATGCATGAAGGTCAGAGCAGTCGAACCCTGAAATAGGGGAGACTTTAACTGATAAAATGTACGAATTGGCTTGACCAAAATTCTAGAAAAATAGTTGTAGATGGATATATGAGACTAGTTTTAGGTAAAATTTAGAAAACTAGTTTTCGAGTTTTAGAACTCAAGATATGATTTTTAGGGTAACAGTGACGCAGTTAGCCAGCTTGTCTGGAAAATTTTTTTTGGGACTGTGAAAATAAATGAAATAGGTCCTTAAATACCTCGTGTTCGACTCCGGCAACGGTCTCGGGCTCAGGGCATTACAATTTTCTTGGTATCAGAGCCACGGTTTAGTCGATTCTAGGACTACCGTAATATGT
Organism: Gossypium hirsutum; assembly: GCF_007990345.1. Classification (NCBI taxonomy): domain Eukaryota; kingdom Viridiplantae; phylum Streptophyta; class Magnoliopsida; order Malvales; family Malvaceae; genus Gossypium; species Gossypium hirsutum. Next base: position 25,297,134 of record NC_053426.1, on the reverse strand, counting down.
TTGGGTCTAGCTATACATGCCATTATGTGATTATTTGATAGTATGGTGATTTCTGACAATTGAAAATGTGTTTATTTATAGTAATGGATCCCGATCCCAACCGAGCGGTAGCTGATGATCTTGAGAGTGTAGCGCCTGCTCCCGCACAAGGGACAGCGCCGGTGGACTCTCAACCTATTGCTAGTAATCCGAATGATGAAGCTAGACAAGCTTTTTATAACGTGATGAATGATTGGTTCAACCAATACATTCGAACTAATACGGCTGTTCCACAACCTCCATTCCCGACTAATAGCACCCCCGCACCTACAATACCTCCGGCAACTGACCAAATAAGGTCAAATAAGCTCCCAGTTGACAGAATGCGAAAACACGGGGCTACTAAATTTAAAGCTACGGACAGCGATGATGCCGAGCAAGCTGAATTTTGGTTGGAGAACACTATTCGGGTACTCAATGAGCTATCTTGCACACCCGATAAGTGCCTAAAGTGTACTATCTCCTTGCTACGAGATTCTGCCTACTATTGGTGGAATACATGGACTTCTGTTGTGCCCAGAGAGCAAGTAACTTGGGAGTTTTTCCAAACCGAGTTTCGGAAAAAGTATATCAGTCAGAGATTCATGGATCAAAAACGGAAGGAATTTCTTGAACTTAAACAAGGTTCCATGTCGGTTACCGACTATGAACGAAAGTTTGTAAGGCTTAGTCGGTACGCTCGAGAATGTATTTCTTCAGAAGCCGTGATGTGTAAACGTTTCGAGGATGGGCTGAATGATGATATAAAGCTGTATGTTGGCATTTTGGAAATCCGAGAATTTGTGGTACTTGTCGAGCGAGCTTGCAAAGCCGAGGAGCTCAGTATGGAGAAAAGAAAAGCTGAGGTGGGAGCAAAGGAGTTTCGTAAGAGGTCTTCGGGGAAGCCCTTCCAACAGTCATCGAAGAAATTTAGAGATGACTTAGGCCGGTCTAGAGACACTTCGGGTTTTTCTAGACGAGATCGCGGCCGACCCCCGTGAGTACACGAGTCACTTCGGTCGCCAGTGTTGGAAACGATCGTCGAGATAGAACGGAGTGCCAGTATTGTGGTAAATGGCATTCGGGGAGTTGTAGATTCCATGACCACTCCTGTTATAAATACGGATCAGCTGACCATTTTATCAAGGATTGCCCGAGACTGTCTGAACAAAATGTGAATCAGAGTGGGAAACCAGGTGCTACTACTGCTCGGGGTAGACTGTCTAGAAACACGGGCAATACTTGTGGCGGTCAGAGAGGATCTAGAGATGCTACAACCAGATCTGAGGCTCGTGCTCCTGCTAGAGCTTATGCTATACGCGCACGCGAGGATGCTTCCTCGCCAAATGTTATTACCAGTACTTTTACTCTCTTTGATACTAATGTGATTGCTTTGATTGACCCTGGTTCTACTCATTCTTATATATGTGAAACCTTAGCATCCAGTAAGACTCTACCTGTTGAGTCTACTGAGTTTGTAATTCGGGTGTCAAATCCTTTGGGTCGTTACGTGCTTGTCGACAAAGTGTGCAAGAAATGTCGCCTAGTAATCCGAGGTTCCTGTTTTTCGGTCGATTTGATGCTTTTACCGTTTGAAGAATTTGATGTTATCCTCGGTATGGATTGGTTGACCGTACATGATGCAATTGTAAATTGCAAAAGAAAAACCATCGATTTAAGGTGTGTAAATAACGAGGTAATCCGAGTTGAGTCTACTGACTTGAATAGGTTGCCAGCTGTAATATCATCGATGTTGGCTTAGAAATATGTAAGAAAGGGGTGTGAAGCATACCTTGCGTATGTACTTGATAATAAAGAGCCAGAAAGGAAACTTGAATCTGTGCCGGTGGTTTGTGAATACCCGGATGTTTTTCCCAAAGAATTACCGGGTTTACCACCTGTTCGGGAGGTAGAGTTTGGTATTGAGCTTGTACCTGGCACTACACAGATTTTGATAGCTCCGTATCGTATGGCACCAACCGAGTTAAAAGAGTTGAAAACTCAGTTGCAAGAGTTGACGGATAGAGGTTTCGCTCGACCAAGTTTCTCACCTTGGGGTGCACTAGTATTGTTTGTGAAAAAGAAGGATAGAACCATGAGGTTGTGCATCGACTATCGTCAGCTGAATAAAGTGACAATAAAGAATAAATATCTGTTACCGCGTATTGATGATTTGTTTGATCAACGAAAGGGAGCCTCGGTGTTTTCAAAGATAGATTTGAGATCGGGTTATTATCAGTTGCGAATTCGAGATTCAGACATACCCAAAACTGCTTTCAGAACGAGATACGGTCACTACGAATTCTTAGTGATGCCGTTTGGGCTCACTAATGCCCCCGCGGTATTTATGGATCTGATGAATCGGATCTTCAGACCGTATTTGGATCGATTTGTAGTTGTGTTTATCGACGATATTTTGGTCTATTCGAGAAATGAAACCGATCATGCTGAACACCTGGGATTAGTGTTGCAAACTTTACGGGATAAGCAATTATATGCTAAGTTCAGTAAGTGTGAGTTCTGGTTAAGAGAGGTTAGCTTCTTGGGTCATGTGGTGTCTGCATCGGGTATTCGAGTTGATCCGAACAAAATTTCAGCCATACTTAACTGGAAGCCTCCGAGAAATATTATTGAGGTTCGGAGCTTTTTGGGACTTGCCGGTTACTACCGACAGTTTGTAAAAGGTTTCTCGATGATAGCCACACCAATGACGAAACTACTTCAGAAAGATGTTAAGTTTGAATGGACAGAAAAGTGTCAGAAAAGTTTCGATCAATTGAAAACTCATTTGACGGAAGCTCCAGTACTAGTGCAGCCCGAATCAGGCAAGGAGTTCGTCATTTACAGTGATGCATCCTTACTTGGGTTGGGTTGTGTATTGATGCAAGAAGGTCGAGTTGTAGCTTATGTGTCGAGGCAACTGAAGCCACATGAGAAAAATTATCCAACCCATGACCTCGAACTAGCTGCCATCGTATTCGCTTTGAAAATATGGCGACATTACTTATTTGGTGAGAAGTGCCATGTATATTCGGATCACAAAAGTCTCAAATATTTGATGACTTAAAGAGACTTGAATCTGCGACAAAGGCGTTGGCTTGAGTTGTTGAAAGATTATGAGCTTGTCATTGACTATCACCCGAGAAAGGCTAATGTGGTTGCGGATGCCTTAAGTTGTTAATCACTGTTTGCTTTACGAGCGATGAATGTACACTTGCCTGTTCTATCCGATAATGTGTTAGTGGCAGAATTAAAGGCCAAACCATTGTTGATTCATCAAATTCGTGAAGCTCAGAAAGTCGATGATGAACTGGTTGCAAAACGGGCTGAATGTGTTTCGAATATGGAATCAGAGTTTCAAATTGATGAGGACGATTGTTTGAGGTTCAGAAATCGTTTGTGTGTTCCAAGAAGTTCAGAACTTATTTCGATGATTCTGAACGAAGCTCATTGTAGCCGAATGTCAATTCACCCGGGGAGTACGAAAATGTACAACGATCTGAGACGTCAGTTTTGGTGGCATGGTATGAAACGAGACATTTCCGATTTTGTTTCGAACTGTTTAATATGTCAGCAAGTGAAGGCGGAACATCAAGTGCCTACGGGTTTACTTCAGCCGATCATGATACCCGAATGGAAAGGGGATCGAGTCATGATGGATTTTGTGTCTGGGTTGCCATTGTCGACAAGTAAGAAAGATGCGATTTGGGTTGTTGTTGATAGACTGACCAAGTCGACCCATTTTATTCCCGTACGTACGGATTATTCACTGGATAAACTAGCTGAATTGTATGTTTCTCAGATTGTGAGATTACACGGGGTACCTATTTCTATTGTGTCGGATAGAGATCCGAGATTCACCTCACGATTTTGGAAGAAATTGCAAGAAGCTTTGGGTACCAAGTTGCATTTTAGCACCGCTTTTCACCCTCAAACCGATGGTCAATCCGAGCGGATAATTCAGATACTTGAGGATATGTTGAGATGTTGCATCCTCGAGTTTAGTGGTTCATGGGAGCGGTATCTACCTTTGATTGAGTTCGCTTACAACAATAGTTTTCAGTCAAGCATTAAGATGGCGCCTTATGAGGCTTTGTACGGTCGAAAATGCCGTACACCATTGTTTTGGACCGAGCTTGGTGAAACTAAAATTTTCGGAGTTGATTTGATTAAAGATGCTGAGCAGAAAGTAAAAATAATTCGTGAAAGTCTAAAGGTAGCACCAGATCGTCAGAAGTCGTACGCGGATTTGAAACGAAAGGACATTGAGTATCAGGTGGGAGATAAAGTGTTTCTTAAAGTTTCACCTTGGAAAAAGATACTCAGATTTGGGCATAAGGGCAAATTGAGTCCGGGGTTCATCGGGCCATATGAAATATCCGAACGAGTCGGTCCAGTTGTGTATAGATTGATTTTGCCCCCTGAACTTGAAAGGATTCACGACGTCTTTCATGTTTCGATGCTTCGACATTATAGATCTGATCCATCGCACATAATAAATCAATCAGAGGTTGAAATTCAACCTGATATGAGTTATGAAAAAGAACCGATTCGTATCCTAGCTCGTGAAGTGAAAGAGTTGCGAAACAAAAAGGTTCCTTTAGTGAAAGTGTTATGGCTCAAACATGGGATGGAAGAAGCTACTTGGGAACCCGAGAACTCTATGAAAGAACGATAACCAAACCTATTTACCGGTAAGATTTTCGGGGACGAAAATTTCTTAAAGTGGGGGAGAGTTGTGACAGCCCTAAATTGACCCTAGTCGGAAAGTGGTTTCGGGACCACTAAACCGAGTCATAAAAATAATTAACCATCATAGTTGATGCTTATTATATGTATATATGCATGTGTGAAAATTTCACGTTTCAATTTTGTTAATTGTAAGTGAATTTTATTAAATAGGACTTATGTGAGAAAATTTAGAAATGTGCTAGGCAAATGTAAAGTGGCCTATTAATGCATGTTATGAAAATGATGGGTTTGCATGTCAAATTACCCAGAATTTGAGCTAGTGGCCGGCCATGCTATGGGGTGAAACATGTTGTGAACATGTTGTGTTAGTGTGTTATGTTAGAAAGAATAAAATAAAGGGTTAGTAATTAAGTAATGAAAAGGGAGGGGTGATGAAACCAAAGTTGTCTCCCCCTTCCCCCCCCATTGCCGTGACTTGAAGAAAAAAAAAGAAAGAGTTCTCATCTTGTTCTTTTTGGCCGAAATGAAAAGAGGAAGAAGGGAGTGAAGAATTCGGTTATCCTAGGTCAATATTAAGGTAAGGAAGTTTATACTAGTTCTTGAAATTTTAGTTGATATGGAGTGAGATGTCAAGTTATTTTTGTAACCCATGTTGAAACTTTGAGTAAGGAATGAGTAAGGTTTTCGGCTATGGAGATGAATAAGGGTGATGGTTGTTGTTTCATGCTAAATCTAGATGAACAATGGTAGTTGCTTACATCTTGATATTTATGAGTTCCTTTCTTGGTTCTACCTTAGACCCACGATGTATATTTTTATTTAGTGTTGTTTGAGATTGATGATAGAAGCTAATGAGTGAGGGTTGAATATATATTATAAGGTTAAAATTCATGGGATTGTAAGCTTGCAAGTTGGAAGATGAAATTCATGCTTTGTGAGGGTAAGTGGGTTAAAAGGAGCATTCGGCCATGATGTAAAAGCATGATGAAGTGATGTTAAATGCTTTGAATATTGAGTATATGTTGTTATAAGTTGAATTTAAGGTTTGTTAAATTGTCTTTGTCATTGCCGAATGTGTGTAGTTAAAGAAAAATTGTTAAAGTGCTTAGTTAATTGATATTAGGTTAATGTATGTGTTTTGAGTTGATGGAATGGAGAGGATGCTTTAATTGTGTTATGAACAATTATATGTTAAATTAAGGTTTGCTAAGCTAGCTATTAAGGTGAAGTAAAAATGTTAGTATTTGATTGCTAGTGTATATATGGGTATTAGCCGAGTTTTGAACTTGAAACAAAATGGTATTTAGTCAATACCAGTAACCATATTTGTAGAATGTATTAAGTATAGAATCAGCCTCAACATAGACATGCATATTCGGCCACATGAGGTAGATTGGTGTTGCATGTATTCGGTTAGAGGCAAGCATATTGATGCTTTTATCTTGGCTTAGATAATCGGCTAAAAGAGAGTGTGGGCTAATATGTTGAGTTGATTCATGATTTCATATATACGTGACTCTAATGTCTAATGTATATATGGGTTAAGTACCTTCAGTTTCTCTTTTTGATGTTCAAATGATTAAATCAATTTATTTGTTAAATTAAGCTCAAGAGCAAAGGGGAACTAAATCCGATAAAGGGAAGGAAAAAGTGATCGAATAGCCGTCGAAATCGTTCGACAACATCCGAGGTAAGTTTTCGAGTAATGAAACTTAGTTTACGATTTGATTAAGTCATGACGTATAATCATAACAAATATACGATGATATAATGATTCTACTTGAATTATATGTTGAGTTAATTAGTCTATACGTATGATGGGTAGCCGTATGTGCATAGAGATCATGTCATAAAGCAAACCAAATCATGCTGCTTGTGTGTGGCTATTGAGCCGAAATTAGTAAGTGTGATAATTGTCTTGTGTTTGAGCTTTGGGTAATGAAGAAATATGGTTGTGTCATGATTTATTGATATATGTGCATGGTTATTCGAATGATATCCGGGCTAAGTCCCGAAGGCTTTTATGCTAGTGACTATATCCGGACTAAGATCCGAAGGCATTTGTGCGAGTTGCTATATCCGGGCTAAGACCCGAAGGCATTTGTGCTAGCGACTATATCCGGGCTAAGTCCCGAAGGCATTTATGCTAGTGACCATATCCAGGCTAAGACCTGAAGGCCTTGTGCGAGTGGTTATATCCGGCTAAATCTCGAAGATACTTGGGTTTGGGAATGAGCGATCTTTCTGTAATAATTTCAATTAATACGCTCGTAAAATCCCAACGATGAGGTATGTTTCGTATGTGCATTGAGATAATTGATTCCTTCTAAATAGTATTTGCTCAATCGATTAACAAGCTTTCGGCTTTTAGTCAGGTTGATTCCTTATGTATAAATATAAGGGTTGGAAATGTGAAGTAGGTATGATTGTGAGAATATGTGTATATGAAATTATTCGTTTAGTCGTATGAATGCTATACTTCAGTTGTGCATGATTTCATTGCTCAAAACTTACTAAGCATTAAATGCTTACTCCGTTTCTTTGATTATCTGTTTTATAGATTTTGGTTCGTCAGCTATCGGACTCGGGATTGTTGAAGTCGAAGTCGTCCACACTATCAAAGCCCTTTTGGTACACTTTTGGTTGAACTCTGAAAATGGCATGTATAGGACTACCCTTTTCGTTGTTGGTCATGTACCCTTTGGTTTTGTATAAATTTGGATAACCATGCGAAAATGGCTTATATGCACTTTGAGCATAGCATTATAACCTTCCGTTTTTGATCAACAAATCTCTGACTGATATACTTTTTCCGAAACTCAGTTTGGAAAAACTCCCAAGTTACTTGCTCTCGGGGCACAATAGAAGTCAGAGTACTCCACCAATAGTAGGCAGAATCACGTAGCAAGGAAATAGCACACTTTAGGCATTCATCGGGTGTACAAGATAGCTCATCGAGTACCCGGATAGTGTTGTCCAGCCAAAATTCAGCTTGCTCGGCATCATCGCTATCCATAGCCTTAAATTCAGTAGCCCCATGTTTTCGGATTCTGTCAACTGGGGGCTTATTTGACCTTATTTGGTCCGTTACCGGTGGTATTGTAGGTGCGGGGGTAGTATTTGTCGGGAATGGAGGTTGTGGAACAGCCATATTAGTTCGAATGTATTGGTTAAACCAATCATTCATCACACTATAGAATGCTTGTCTAGCTTCATCATTCTGATTACTAGCATTAGGTTGAGAGTCCGCCGGCACTGTCCCTTGTGCGGGAGCAGGCGCTACACTCTCAAGATCATCAGCTACTTCTCGGTCACGATCGGGATCCATTACTATAAATAAACACATTTACGATTGTCGGAAATCACCACACTATCAAGTAATCACATAAAATGGCATGTATAGCTAGACCCAAAACATTACGGTAGTCCTAGAATCGACTAAACCGTAGCTCTGATACCAATAAAATGTAACACCCCGAACCCGAGACCGACACCGGAGTCGGACACGAGATGTTAACAAACTTTGAAAAATTTTTCCAGACACTGCCCAGTCTGAGTACTAGTCGCTTCAAAAATCATATCTTGAGTTTCACAACTCAAAAATCAGTTTTGTGATTTTTCCCTGAAACTAGACTCATGTTCCCACCTATGGATTTTTTTCTAGAATTTTTGGTCGGGCCAATTAGTACAGTTTATTAGTCAAAGTCTCCCATGTTACAGGGGTCGACTACACTGACCTTTTCCCATTACGACTGGGATATCTCTCTGCACAGAGCTTCAATACTGATGCCGTTTGTTTCTATGGAAACTAGACTCAGAGAGGAATCCATACATATATGGTATGACCCCTAATTATCTCTGGTCAATTTATAGTGAATTTCCAAAGGCGGAACAGTGAATCCAGAAACTGTTCTGGCCCTGTTCCACAAGAACCCGAATATCTCTTTCTGTACTGTTCCTATAATTGTTTCGTTACTTCCATATGAAAGTAGATTCATCAAGGTTCGATTACATAATTTATTCACTATTTAATTCCACTCCTACGAATTCTTGTGATTTTTCCAATCCACACCACTGCTGCTATCAGCTTCTGTTTTCAAAGTGAACCTTACCTAATTTGGGGTTTCATGGACCAACTAGGGCCTTGTCATACATAAGCCCACATATGATCATACTTAGCCATTCTAGTGGCTGATCATTTGCTCAACACTTCCATTCCCACATAGTTACATCATGAAACCATCTATACATTCATAAATACGAATGGTCTAATGCCATACTCCACTTCTACAAGCCATTTTCGCATGGCTGTACACTTATACATTTCATAAAGTACTCGAAAGACAACAACGGGTAGTCCTATACATGCCACAACAAAATTCAACCAAAATAGTACCCAAAAGAGCCTTTGATAGTGTGGGCGACTTCGACTTCAAGATCCCGAGTCCGATAGCTGGAGAACCAAAAATCTATAAAACAGAGGAGCAATGTAACGAGTAAGCAATTTATGCTTAGTAAGTTTGAGCAAGGAATTCCAGCATGCACAAAGAATAGCACACGTTTAGCTAAACGGAATATTTCATAATACGCAATTTACCGATATCAAACTTGCTTCACAACATTAACAACCATTATGTACATACACAATAAACTAACTTGGCCGAAGGCCGGTAGCTCGTTTATCAACTGAGCGAACATTTATTTGTTAGGGCTCGATTAAATTCAACACATACGTAACATATCCCCATATTGGGATGTTTTTCGAGTATTCGCTGGAATTTTACAGCAAGCTCATTCATTACCAAACCACGTACCTTCGGGATTTAACCGGATATAGCTCCTCGTTCAAATGCCTTCGGGACATAGCCCGGTTTTAGTGACTCACACAATGCCTTCGGGACATAACCCGGATTTAACAACTCGCACGAATGCCTTCGGGACTTAACCCGGATTTAATAACTCGCACGAATGCCTTCGGGACTTAACCCGGATTTAATAACTCGCACGAATGCCTTCGGGACTTAACCCGGATTTAGTATCTCGCACAAAGGCCTTCGGATCTTAATCCGGATATATTCACTTAGCACAAAGCCTTCGGGACTTAGCCCGGACAGCATTCAATTAATCATGCACATCTAACAATAATTCATAGCACATTCATATTTCATTTTCGTTTACGAAACTCAAACACAAGGCACATATTGTCCTTGCACATTCGGCTCAATAGCCACACATAGAGCATGATTTAATCACATCGAAATTTAAGCTCTCTTACTCAAGAACTTACCTCGGGTGTTGTCGAACGATTCCGCTAGCTATTCAACCACTTTTTCCTTCCCTTTATCGGTTTTATTTCCCCTTTGCTCTTGAGCTTAATCAAACAAATAAATTGATTTCATCATTTTAGGCATCAAAAGATGAACACAAGGCACTTAGCCCATATTTATACCTTAGACATTAAAGTCTCATACATGCAAAAATCATGCATCAACACCACATATTAGCTAATTTCTTGCCCTTGACCGAATATGCATGTCCATTTTTGGGGTCGATTTCAACACTTAATACACACATGTACACACTAGTAAAGCATCCTCCCCCTTTTCATCAATTTAACACATGCATTGCTCATTAACATGCAAAGTTACATTCGGCCTTAGCACACATCTTGCTAGCCGATTCTTCTCCATTTAGCAACCAATGCACATATGTGCTCACACAACAAAAAATGCTAAAAAGGAGGTTCAAGAATCATCAAGCCATCATCACATGCATCATTAACAAGCTTCATATTTTGCATGCAATGGCATTAACACAACCTCCACCTAGGCCGAATCTTAACTCATCCTCATGCCTCATCACCACAACATCAAACATCAACCAAGAATGATTCATCCATGGTCAAGTGCCATTTCCATCACATAGCAAGATTTAGACCATGGGTTAGGTAGAACTCAAGCTAACAACTAAAACATGCATGCCTCTCATGGAACATCATCAAACATACCTTAGCCTAGCTACATGCATGGCCGAATCTCTTCACCTTTCTTCTTCTTTCCTCCTTAAAATTTTTGGCCAAGGATGAACCAAAGGATGAGAAAATTTTTTCTTTGTTTTTCTTTCTAGTTTTTGGCAAGCATGAAGATGAGAAAAGGATGAACAAAATTCCCCCTTTCTCTTGTTTAGCTCACGGCAATGGGGGGACAAACACCACACACACATTTTTTTTATTTTGTTTTCCATTTCTTTATTACCCATACTCCTTATTTTATTCTTCCACTAACAAAACATGTTTCATGACATGTTTTGCCCATCCTTCCTTGTCATGGCCGGCCACTACTCTTTAGGGGGGGAATTTGACATGCAAGTCCCCCCTTTGTCCACATGCACTAGTAGGTCCTCACACATTGACCTATCACATTTTAGAATTTTCTCACATAAGTCCTATTGACTAAATTCACATGAAATCAACCAAATTGAAGCTTGAAATTTTCACACATTCATAATTACATATTCTACACAATAAGTATCACATTCAAACATTTCGGTGACTCGGTTTAGCGGTCCCGAAACCACTTCCCGACTAGGGTCAACTTTGGGCTGTCACAATCCGTTTAGCCATATGAATGCTACGCTTTAGTTGTGTCTAATTTCATGGCTCAAAACTTACTAAGCATTTAATGCTTACTCCGTTTCTTTGAATCTCTGTTTTATAGATTTTGGTTCGTCAGCTATCGGACTCGGGATTGTCGAAGTCGAAGTCGTCCACACTATCAAAGCCCCTTTTGGTACACTTTTGGTTGAACTTTGAAATGGCATGTATAGGACTACCCTTTTTGATGTTGGTCATGTACCTTTCGGTATTGTACAAATTTGGATAGCCATGCGAAAATGGCTTATATACATATTTTGAGCATAATGTTATAATCATCTTGTATGTATATGGTTATTGAGAGGTGTGGATATGCTTGGCAATGATTGGCCATTGGAATGGTTAATCACAATCATGTTTTGTGCTATATATGCTGAAGGGTTAGTTAAATCATGGAAACTATGTAATAGGTAAAGTCTACCCTAAAGGCAGATGCTGACAGCAGCAGTGGTGTGAATTTGAAAAATCACTAAAAATAGTAGGAATGGAGTTAAATAGTGAATAAATTATTTAATCGAATCTTGATTAATCTACTTTCATATGGAAGAAATGAAACGGTCATATGAGTCAGATTTTAAGAGATATTTAAGTTTTCGTGGAACAGGGCCAGAGCGATTTCTGGATCCCTTGATCTGAGTTTGGAAATTCATTATAAATTAACCAGAGATAATTAGAAGTCATTCCATATATGTATAGATTCCTTTTCGAGTGTAGTTTCTATAGAAACAAACGGCATCAGTATTGAAGCCCTGTACAGGGAGATATCCAAGTCGTAATGCATGAAGGTCAGAATAGTCGAACCCTGTAACAGGGGAGACTTTAACTAATAAACTGTACTAATTGGCTTGACCAAAAATTCTAGAAACAAATTTGTAGATGGATATATGAGTCTAGCTTCAGGAAAAATTTACGGAACTGGTTTTCAAGTTTTGGAACTCGAGATATGATTTTTAAGGTGACAGTGACGCAGTTAGCCAGCTCGTCTGGAAATTTAAAATGGACTGTGCAAATAAGTGAATTAAGTCTGTTAACCCCTCGTGTCCGACTCCGGCAACGGTCTCGGGTACGGGGTGTTACAAGTTGAGTTTGGCATTAAATTAGTACCTGGTACTACTCCGATATCGATAGCTCCGTATAGAATGGCTCTGACCGAATTAAAGGAATTGAAATCTCAGTTGCAAGAATTGATCAATCGAGGATTTGCTAGACTGAGCTTTTTGCCATAGGGTGCTCCTGTTTTATATGTGAAAAAGAAAGATGGCACAATGAGAATGTGTAATGATTACCGTCAACTTAATAAAGTGACTGTAAAGAACAAATACCCTCTGCCTAGAATTGATGACTTATTCGATCAGTTGAAAGGTGCTACTGTGTTTTCTAAGATAGATCTGAGATCGGGTTACTACCAGTTGCGAGTAAAGGATTCTGATATTCCGAAAACTAGTTTTAAAACGAGGTACGGCCATTATGAATTTTTAGTTATGCCTTTTGGATTAAAGAATGCACCTGCTATTTTTATGGATTTGATGAACAGAATATTCAGACTGTATCTAGATCAATTTGTTGTAGTATTCATTGATGACATATTGATTTATTCATGGGATGAATCTGAACATGCCAAGCATTTGAGAATAGTGTTACAAACTCTGCGAGATAAACAGTTGTATGGAAAGTTCAGTAAATGTGAATCCTGGTTACGAGAAGTTGGCTTTCTGGGCCATATTGTATCGGTCTCCGAAATCTGTGTTGATTCGAGCAAAATTTCAGCTATTCTGGATTGGAAACCTCCGAGGAATGTTTCTGAAGTCTGTAGTTTTCTGGACTTGCTAGTTACTACAGATGATTTGTAAAGGATTTCTCTGCGATAGCGACTCCGTTGACAAAATTGCTTCAGAAAGATGTGAAATTTGAATGGTCTAAGCAATGTCAGAAAAGTTTTGATTGGTTAAAAGCTATGTTAACTAAAGCTCTGGTACTGGTACAACCTGAGTCAGGTAAAGAATTCGTTGTTTACAGCGATGTTTCGTTGAATGGACTCGATTATGTTTTAATGCAAGAAGGAAAATTGTTGCTTATGCTTTGAGACAATTAAAGCCGCATGAGAAGAACTATTTGACACACGACCTTGAGTTAGCTGCCATTGTATTTGCTTTGAAGATCTAGCGTCACTATCTATTTAGCGAGAAATGTCATGTGTTTTCTGATAATAAAAGTCTGAAGTATTTAATGATGCAAAAAGATTTGAATTTGCGACAGAGAAGATGGTTAGAACTGCTAAAAGACTGCGAACTTGTGATTGATTATCACCCGGGAAAAGTAAATGTGGTTGCCGATGCTTTGAGTCAAAAATCGTTATTTGCAATGAATGCTCATTTAGTTCTATCTGATGATGGTTCAATTTTAGCTGAATTAAAAGCGAGACCTTTGTATTTACAACAGATTATTGAAGCTTAGAAAGTTGATAATGAGATTATGGCTAAACGAACTCAGTACAATTCTTATTCTGATTCTGAATTTCGAATAGATGATGATGATTGTTTGAGGTTCAGAAATAGACTGTGTTCCAAGAAATCTTGATTTGATTCAAACGTTTTTGAGTGAAGTTCACAGTAGTAGATTTTCTGTAAAGCGGGAAGTACGAAAATGTATAATGATTTGAAACAACTATATTGTGGTCGGGAATGAAAAGAGATATTTCTCACTTTATTTTGAGATGTTTAATCTGTGAGCAAGTTAAAGCTGAAAATCAGGTGCCATCTGGGTTATTACAACTGATTATGATCCAGAGTGGAAATGGGATCGAGTGACCATGGATTTTGTTTCGTGTTTGCCTCTGTCTCCGGAAAAGAAAGATGCAATTTGGGTTGTAGTTGATCATTTGACGAAATCAGCTCATTTTATTCTGATTCAGTTTGATTATTCGCTGGATAAGCTAGTTGAGTTGTATATTTCTGATATTGTGAGATTGCACGGTGTGCCATTGTTAATAGTGTCTGATAGACACCCGAGATTTACATTGCGATTCTGGAAGAAATTGCAAGATGCTCTGGGTACTAAATTGCATTTTAGTACCGCTTTTCATCCACAAACAGATGGTCAATCTGAACGGATTATTCAGATACTCGAGGATATGTTGAGATGTTGCATTCTTGAGTTTGAAGGTGTGTGGGAACAATATCTACCATTGATTGAATTCACTTATAATAATAGCTTTCAATCGAGCATCAAAATGGCATCGTACGAAACCTTATACGGTAGAAAGTGTAGAACTCCATTATACTGGTTTGAGCTCAGTGAGAATAAGATTTACGGTATTGATTTGATAAAAGAAACTGAACAGAAGGTCAAAGTAATCCGAGACAGTCTGAAAGCTGTCTCTGATCGTCAAAAATCTTATGCGGATTTAAAACAAAAAGATATCGAATTTGAGATCAGTGATAAAGTGTTTTTGAAAGTGTCTCCATAGAAGAAACTGTTCCGATTTGGTAAAAAGGGGAAGTTGAGTCCGAGGTTCATTGGACCGTATAAAATCACCAAGCAAGTTGGGTCGGTTGCTTATAGATTGAGGCTACCATCTCAGTTGGAAAAGATACATAATGTATTTCACGTATCGATGCTCCGACGGTATAGATCTGATCCATCCCATGTGATATCCCCTTCTAAAATTGAGATTCAATCTAATATGACTTACGAAGAAAAGTCGATCCGTATTTTAGCTCGCGAGATTAAAGAATTACGAAACAAGAAAATACCGTTAGTTAAAGTGATGTGGCATCGACACGGAGTAGAAGAGGCTACGTGGGTGTAACACCCCGAACCCGAGACCGACACCGGAGTCGAACACGAAGTGTTAACAGACTTTAAACCCCTTATAAAAATATTTCCCAGACGCTGCCCAATCTGCGTACTAGTCGCTTTAAAAATCATATCTTTTGTTTCACAACTCGAAAATCAGTTTCGTGATTTTTCCCTGAAACTAGACTCATATGCCCATCTACATATTTTTTTCTAGAATTTTTGGTCAGGCCAATTAGTACAGTTTATTAGTCAAATTCCCCCATGTTACAGGGATCGACTACACTGAACTTTGCCCATTACGACTTGGATATCTCCCTGCACAGAGCTTCAATACTGATGCCGTTTGTTTCTATGGAAACTAGACTCAGAGAGGAATCTATACATATATGGTATGACTCCTAATTATCTCTGGTTAATTTATAATTAATTTCCAAAGTCGGAAAAGGGAATCCAGAAACCGTTCTGGACCTGTCTCATGAGAACCTGAATATCTCTTAACATACTGTCCATATGATCGTTTCGTTACTTTCCTATGAAAATAGATTCATCAGGGTTCGTTTACATAATTTATTCACTATTTAATTCCATTCCTACTATTTTTAGTGATTTTCCAAATCTACATCACTGCTGCTGTCAGCATCTGCCTTTAAGGTAGACTTTACCTATTTCATAGTTTCCATGATTCAACTAGCCCTTTTAGCATGAGTAGCACAAATGATGATGGTGATTAACCATTCCCATGGCCAATCCTTGTCAAGCATATTCACACTAAATGATTATAACATTATACTCAAACATATATAAGCCATTTTCGCATGGCTAACCAAAATTATACAAGTCCAAAGGGTCCATGACCCACAACAAACGGGTAGTCCTATACATGCCATATCCAGAGTTAAACTAAAAGAGTACCAAAAGAGCTTTGATAGTGTGGATGACTTCGACTTCGATGATCCCGAATCCGATAGCTAACGAACAATATCTATAAAACAGAGAGCCAAAGCAACGGGGTAAGCATTTTAAAGCTTAGTAAGTTTCAAGTAATGAAATCGGCTTTGACTAAAGTATTGCATTCACATAGCTAAATAAATCACTTTAATAATTCACATTCTCATAAGCATACTTACTTCACACTTCATCAACATATACACACACAAGGTATCAACCTATCTAAAAGCCGAAAATTCGTTAGTCGATTGAACGAATATTATTTAAAACGAATCAACTTTTTTTTTTCGAAGCACATGCAAACATACCTTATCGTTTGGGTTTATCGAGCGTATTAATTGAATTTATTGCAGCACAAAACGCTCACATTCAAACCCAAGTTTCTTCGGAATTTAGCCGGATATAACCACAAGCTCAATTGCCTTCGGGTCTTAACCCGGGTATAGCAACTCGCACGAATGCCTTCGGGTCTTAGCCCGGATATATCAACTTGCACAATTGCCTTCGGGTCTTAGCCCGGATATATCAATTCGCACAAACGTCGTCGGGTCTTAGCCCGGATATATCAGTTCGCACAAATGCCTTCAGGTCTTATCCCGGATATATCAATTCGCACAAATGCCTTCGGGTCTTAGCCCGGATATATCAATTCGCACAAATGCCTTCGGGTCTTATCCCGGATATATCAATTCGCACAAATGCCTTCGGGTCTTAGCCTGGATATATCAATTCGCACAAATGCCTTCAGGTCTTAACCCGGATATATCAATTCGCACAAATGCCTTCGGGTCTTAACCCGGATATATCAATTCGCACAAATGCCTTCGGGTCTTAACCCGGATATATCAATTCGCACAAATGCCTTCGGGTCTTAACCCGGATATATCAATTCGCACAAATGCCTTCGGATCTTAGCCCGGATATATCAATTCGCACAAATGCCTTCGGGTCTTAGCCCGGATATCATTCAAATGCTCATGCACACATATATCAACAATCATGACACATCCATATTTCACTTTCGTTACTAAGGCTCAAACACAAAGCATTTATTAAACCTTTCCAATTTCGGCTCAATAGCCACACACAAAGAGCATGATTTCAATTGGCTTTATAACATAGTCTCTATGCACATTCGACTATCCATCATAGTATGACTAATCATTTCAATATAATTCAAGTAGGGTCATTACTCGAAGACTTACCTCGGATGTTGTCGAACGACTTCAATGGCTATTCAATTACTTTTTCCTTCCCTTTATCGGATTTAGTTCCCCTTTGCTCTTGAGCTTAAGTTCAACAAATTTTAAAATAGTCATTAATCGAATATTCAAGTATTACTTTCAGAATAATATATATATTGATTCGACTTTCACACACATAGATTATAATAAGCTTTATAAAAATCAATAAATAATTCATTAGCAAATTTTCAATAATGTTTACAACAAAATCACATATTCACTACGAGCTGTTTTCCTGAGCAGCAGTCACTAAATTATTTCTAACTGGAGCTACAAAACTCCAAATCACTTGCCGTTAATTTTCCCTGAATATAGACTCGTACATCTTCCATCCATAAAATTTTCAGAATTTTAGGCTTGGCCAATCAATACCAGATTTTTCTTAAAGTTTCCCCTGTTTCACTGTTTGACTAATCTGACCACTCTTCACTACGAATCAAATTTCTCATTTTACAGAATTCAAAATGTGTTGTATTTGATTTCATTTGAAACTAGACTCATTAAGGAGTCTAAGCATATAAATTTTATCTTATAACCATTTTTGTACAATTTATAATGATTTTCTAAAAACAGAACAGAGGATTACAGTGTCATTCTGCACTGTCTCGCACAAATTTAAGTATCTCATTATCGGAAATTCCTTTGCTTACACGGTTTCTTTTATAAGAAACTAGACTCATTAAGCTTTAATTTCATGTCTCATTCAGCCTCTAATTCAAATCCATAAATTTATGGTGATTTTCTAAAGTCACGTTACTGCTGCTGTCCCCAAGCAGATTATTACCATATCAAACACTAACATTTGCATTTCACCTTACTAGCTAGCTTAGCAAACCTTAATTTACTACTTCATGCCAAACCAAAGATCACATTCGGCACTTTCATCCACCATTCCACCAAGCATGTAATATTCAAACACAACCAAACTCACATTCGGCCCTAGCTCATAACAAGGTAGCCGATTCTTTTTCCTTAGTGTCTAATGCTCACCTATGATTCTTTTTGTAGTTCAAACACTCCTCTATCATCATTCACCTAACTTTAACATGAAACAACAAAACTCACCATTTCTCATCCAAATAACATGAACAACAACCATTTCTTGAACATTTTCTCATGACCGATTGCTCATGTCACCAACAAGATTCAAGATTTGAACATGGGCTAACTAAGGGACTTAATAACTAGCTTAATACATTCAAAAATTTCCAAAAGCTACCATGCATTACATTCCTTATTCAAGACTAGAAGGAGTGGCCGAATGTTTTACTTCCCCTTCCCCCTTCTTCTTAGCATTTTCGGCCAAGGATGAAGATGAAAAAGGATGAACACATTTTTTTCTCCTTTCTTTTCTTTAGCTCACGGCTAGCAAGAACATGAATGATGATCTTTTTTTTTTTTCATTACTTTTCTTTTATTCTCTCTTTTATTTATTTTATTACTAACATTTTATGACACAAAATAACATATTTTATTTGTGCCATACTTATGCCATAATTTCAATATAATAAAAAAAATTGCACAAATGCTTATCATGCCCATCATGGCCGGCCACTAGGTTTTAAGGTGGGAAATTTGACATGCAAATCCACCTATTTCATACTATAAGGTATTTGGCCACTATAAATTAGCCCATAGCATTTGCAAAAATTTTCACATGTGTCATTTTTCATAATTTCACTCACAATTGGCAAAATCAAAGCATGAAATTTTCACACATGCACTTTCACATGAAATAAACATAGAATATAACATCTAATTATTTTTGTGACTCGGTTTAGTGGTCCCGAAACCACTTTCCGACTAGGGTCAATTTAGGGCTGTCACAGTGGGAGCCTAAGGATGTAATGAGACAACAATATCCGAATCTGTTCAATGGTAAGATTTTCGGGGATAAAAATCCCTAAGGGGGAGAATTGTAACAGTCCAGTTTTGACCCTAGTCAGAATAGTGGTTTCGGGACAACAAATCTGAGTCTGAAAATATTTTAAAATCCTTTTCTGTGTCTGTGATATGTGAATTTACATCTGTGAAATTTCTGTGATTTAATTTGTCTGTTTCTATGCTTAATTATGAAAAAGGATTAAATCGCGTAAAGTGTAAAAGTTGAGTGCTAGATGCTAAAGCACCTATTTGGCTTGGCTTTTAAAATAAAGGTCCTTGCATGTCAAAATTGACCATTTATCTTAGTGGTGGACAAACAGCGACATATAATTGGTAAGTTTAATGTTTATTATTCAAGGGCAAAATGGAAAAAAGTAAAATCATTAGTGATATAATAAAATTAAACATGTTAATGGATGAAATGTTCATCCACACTTGCCAAAATTCAAAGAGAAAGAAAAGAAATAAAAGCATTTAGGGTTCAGCTAGATTAAAGCTCAACTAAGGTATGGATTTTCGTCCATTTTAGATAATTTCTACGTTTCTGTGATCGTTGCTTAGTGTTCTTTAAAGCCCATGTCTGAATTTCTGTTTCTGTTAAAGATTTCATGAAATGCCATTGTTGATATCATGAGTTTTGTAATGTTTTTGAATGAATTATAAAGGCTTGGTAGATAGTTCATAAATTTTGTCTTCGAGTTTTTGATGAAATCGAGCTATTTGGACTAAATTGTGAAAATGAGGTTTTGAAGGATTAACTTGTGAATTAAACATGTTATTTGGGTTGGTATGGAAATCATGTATATTCGGCCAAGCTATAGTCTTGGTGAATTTTGCATATTTGTGATTTTGTGAAAATTAGACTAAATTGTCAAAATGTGAAAATGTAAGGGCTAAAATGCAAAGTGCCCTAAATATGTGTATATGGATTAAATTGAATGAAATGAATTATTAAATGGTTGAATTTGTATTGTATTGTATTAGATCAAAAACAATGAAAATTGGACTTAGATCGAGGAAAGTCTAAAATAGTCGAATAGTCGACTCATTCCATACGAAATCCATCTGAGGTAAGTCAAATTACAATTACGTGTTAATTGAAATAAATTCTGTACATATAAACTATAATCTGTATTAAATGGGCTTGAGTACTAGATAATATATTTGGAGTAAAGTATGATAATATGTTAGTATTTGAAAAGCTTTGTATGTTTCTAAGAAAAGTTGACATCTGTCTAAGACATCGTGTAAGACCGTGTCTGGGACACAGGCCTCGATTGAGATTTACGTATAAGACCATGTCTGGGACATCAGCATCGTATTTGATTTCTTGTAAGACCCTATCTGGGACAGAGGCAACGATATTGAATTACATGTAAGACCACGTCCGGGACGTCGACGTTGTACTTGTTTATGAGCATCTGTATCGTTTCTGACCCGTTTGATGATAGCATATGAAATCTGTGATTGAGTGTATGAAATGTAAAACCTATGCAGGTACGTTTGTATCGTACTAAATTTCTAAATGTGAAAACTCTGTCTCTATGAAATATGTATGGACATGAAGCACGGCATATATGCAAACAAAGGAGTATGGTTAAGTTTATGAATTATTCTATGAAATGGTTATGAATCTTTATGGTTGAGTTGTACTTATATGCTTTAGTAGTTAGACCAATTGTATTTGGCTTACTAAGCTCTTTGTAGCTCACTCTATGTGTTTACTGCCTATTTTACAGTTATCGTAGCTATTAAAGGCTCGGAGATAGTTGAGAATCGTCACCACATTATCGATCTCATTTTGGTACTTTTGAAAGTGTACATATTTTACAGTATGGCATGTATAGGCTGAAGGTCTACGTATATAAGTTTTGATGTGTATATATTATGCCATAGGAGTTGGCTAGCAAATGAAATGTTGTATATAGTTTTGGTATTTGGTTGATGGTGCCAAATGATGTATGGTTGTAGTGTTTTATGAGCTAATATGTTTTTGTTATAATGAAGCATGTTTTGAGTATGGAATTGGTTGGAAATTTTGGTATGAATGTTGTATATTATTGCTTGTAGGATTGGACCCAAAAAGAGGTGGCAAATTTGGCTTAAACCAAGCCTGCTTAGTGCCACATGGTCAAAGGACACAGGTGTGCCTTGTGGCCGTATAAGAAAAGCAGTATTCTCCTAAGAACCACATGGTATTGACACAAGGGCATGTCATATGGCCTTGGGCTAAAGTCAGTAGCTAGCTAAGCATCATACAGCCATAGTGCACGGGCGTGCTTATTGGCTGTGTGAAAAAGTCAGTATAGGACCTATTTTTGGCACAGCTGGTTCACATGGGCATGTCTAGTGCCCGTGTGTGACACACGGCCTAGTCGCATGGGCGTGTGACTTTAACAGTTTGAAAGAATTGGTTGAGTTCTGAAAATTCTGAATGGGTTCGATTTAGTTTTGAGCTTTCTTTAAATGTATGTTTTAGGTCTCGTATACTATATTTAGAGATGATTGCTTACGAAATGATGTTAAATAATATCTATGATTCTGAATTGGTCCGAAATGTCCTGTCTATCTGGTAATGCCTCGTAACCGTAATTCAATGTCGGTTAAGGGTTAGGGGTGTTACAATAACATAATAAACAGTAACTAGATATAGAGACTTCGCCGAGCGGGTTGTTATGATGCCCTTAATCTACAATACTTGAAAGTGTGGGGTGCTTAGAAAAGGTGGGCTTGCCTACTTTTAAAAGAGTATTATCAGATTTAAAACTATTGATGTTGTATTTGTTGGGTATGCTCTAAATAGTGTTGCATATAGGTTCATGTCATTGCATATAGATTCATGTTTTTGTATAATCATTCCATATGTGAATTTAGAGATGCTATTTTCTTTAAGAATGTTATTCTTTTAAAGAAATCTAGCATAAGTATTGATATACATTTAGATGAGCATGTTTCTTCTAATACATTTAATAGAGATATTCCTAATGATAATATTGAACCTAGGAAGAGTATAAGGCAAAGGATTGCCACTAGTTTCAAATTAGATTTTCTTACTTCCTTTGTAACTAAAATTTGAGATTTAGACTTGATAAGTGGTTCTATTTCCCATACATTTTTTTGTAGATGAGGATCCAAAAATTTATGATAAAGATATAAAATTAATAGATCCTAGTTTTTTGAGAGATGCCATAAATAATGAGCTAGATTCTATCATGTCTAATCACACTTGGGAACTAGTAGACTTGCCCAGAGATTTTAGACCTATTAGTAATAAATGGGTCTTTAGAAGGCAACTTAGACTGGATAGGTCAATATAGAAGTATAAGGCAAGACTAGATGTAAAAGGGTTGACCAAAAAAATTTGGAATAATTTATTTTGATACATACTTTTATGTGACTAATATCTCATCCATTCATGTTTTGTTTACTTTAGCTTCCATTCACAATTTGCTGGTACATCAGATGGATGTGAAGACAACATTCCTGAATGGTGATTTGGACGAGGAGATCTACATGGAGCAACCTCTAGGTTTTGAGGCACCTGGTATGGAAGATAAAGTTTGCAGACTCAAAAAATCTTTATATGGTCTCAAATAAGATCCAAAGCAATGGTATGGAAAATTTTATAAGAATTGTAACACCTTATACCTGACCTAAATCACCGGATCCAGATATTGAATGTTACAACCCATAAACACTTAGAAAAATTTTAAAACGACTGGCAGATAACCATTTTTAATCATATTTCTTATTTCTTTTGAACTGTTCTTTAATATAAAAGAGGATATTAAAGAATTACATTCAGTACTGAACAATGTACAATGTTACAATAAAAAACTTTATTAAAAATAAAATCTCTATGGCGTAATGTACTAGACGCCATACACCTATGATATCTTTTGTATGCATAGTATCCCAACTTGCTGCTACCCTGGCACCTTTTTAGCTTGGCCTTTCTAGCGTACTCAATATAGATCCTACTATCGATGAAATCTCCTTCAAATAAACATAAAATAATTTTCCTTCAGGATGGTTACTCAAAAACATTGTTCTTGGCGAATAATTAAACTGGTTGATCTTTTAAGAAGAACTCCATATTAATCCTACCTTTGGTGGATTCTCATACTGGTTTTGGTAGCAATCAGAATACCAATCAAATTTTATCTCAATTCAACTCAAAAATCATAATTTACATTGGTAATGAAACATTCTAAATCATTTTAAAGAATTCCAAACAACTATGTTACAAGTAATGAGGATGCCAACTTGACAAAACAACTTAGATTCCAGATAACCTCTATACATGACGTGAAAATCATTCAAATTTGGTGGTTACCAGATAACTCAAATTACTTTCTTAAATAGCATGGATAAACTCAAGCCGAATGAACATGTAAACCTTTCATATTTATGAATACACCAATTTCCTATACTAACAGACTAATATGGCAGATTCACCCTTCAATTAACACTAGTTGTAACACCCCTAACCCGTGTCTTTCACTAGATTAGGGTTGAGAGGTATTACTGATCAAACACAACATTTAACTAACATTTCACAACTCAATAAAAATTCATTATCGAATAACATTCATTCACATACACAATGTCCCTTAAATAAGTCTACGAGACCTTAAACATGCTTCAGAAAAGGTTCAAGACTAAACCGATCACATTTGCAACTTTAGGAATCACTTAAAATTTTCAAGCATTCAAGGGTCACACACTCATATGAATAGGTCGTGTAAAAACATGGCATACATACTGACTTGCACCACACGGCCGAAGACACACCCATGTGCCATGGCCTTGGGAAAACTGGAGGGGTTACTGACTTGGGTCACACGGCTGACCACACGTCCATGTGTCAGCCCGTGTGTCACACACGACCAGTAGACACGCCCGTGTGTCTAGGCCGTGTCAAACCTGTAGGGTATACTGACTTAATTCAAAAGGGTACGACCGTGTAGCATGACTGTGTGTCGTACACGGCTGAGGCACACGCCCGTGTGGACAAAAAATAGGCTATTTGCAAAGCCAATTTGCCACCCTTTTCTCAAGCACAACTAGCAACCAATACGGTACCATTTCAATACATTTATACGCAGCCAAACCATGCCAAATTAATATGCCAAAATTATCAAACTTACATAAGTTCTAAATGCATTTCCTCATCATTTTATCATCTATTTCATGCTTCAAATCATACCATTTCATCATCTCAAAAAAAAAACCACAATATACCAACTTCCAAGCAATAAATCTTCAACTTACAACTATCTTAAAGAGCAACCATATAACCATACCAAATAAGCCAACACATAAGGCATTATATACATCACATATATCACTTATCAAGCAAATAATTTAAGCCAACTTAGATGGCCAAATACATACCAACATTTACAAGCTAAATCTCATGACTCAATGTAACACCCCTAACCCGTATCTGTCGCCGGGCTAGGGTTAAAGGCGTTACCGGAGAAATCGGAATAATTCACAAATATTTCATAATCATTATATTAACATAATCACATATCATTACAGAGTCCCTTATATAGGTCAACGAGACCTAAAACACGTATTAGAAAGGGATCGAGACTAAACCAAACACATACAAAATTTTTTGATACTTAAACATTTTTCAAAGTTATTAAGGTCACATGCCTGTGTGAACCGGCCATGTGCCTGACACGGTAATAGATGCACCCGCGTGTCTAGGCCATGGCAAAACAGGGCATACATACTGACTTTATCACACGGGCAGTCACACACGCCCGTGTGGCAAGACTGTATGGTATAAAATTTGGCTTGATTTAAGCCACATTTCTTCCCTTGCTCATGCATATCTAATCCATCTCATTATGATTCATTTCAAACCAATTAATAGACAGCCATTCATACATTTCCCAAAGTAATATTCAAACATTATATCCAATGAATCATGATAATCTAATGCTTAACTTATAACCAAGCATATAACATTACATATATTTCATAAGCTAATTATTGAACTTATTACTTCAATTCATGCACATATCAAACAGAATAATTCATATCACATGGCTTTTGGTCCTTTTTGCATATTTGGCAAAACCAACTTCACAAAATAGTCAAGTACAGATTTTAAACAACATAGTCATACGTGCATTTAATATTAAGTCAAAATCAAAACATAACATATGGCTTAACAAGCATCCATACATGAACAAAAAACCAACCTTACCAAATAGACAAATATGCTTTTAATACCATCTATATATAAGTGCATAGTTACAATTTTATCAATAGCTATTTCTAGCTCAGTTGCCGAACCAATATACAAAACTTATGTGCTAAATCACATGTCAATATTATCTATACATATCCAATTCATTTCTCATCAATTCGGTTAGCTAAGTTAATGTCACAATACATTATAAAATAACCTTACGACCGCAAAGCATAATATTATTTATTGCTGCCAAACCAATTCAGAAGATAAATTATACAACAAAACAAGTCAATAATGAACCATGACCTAATCACATCCATCAACCATATTTACTTCACTTAAACCGAAATATAATAATCCATAAATGTAAGAAATACTATGAATCAAGTTTACCATAATAAACTAATTATAAACCTTACAAATCATTACTCAAAACGGATTTCATGTAACCAACATCACCACATATTTACCATGAATCATACCTCTTAAATTAAGCTTATAATGTGACTGAATATAAATACCAACATTTGTATCATGAATAAGCCATTTTCGCATGGCTATATACATATACTAATTCCAAAATCAACTATATCAAAATTAGCCTATACATGCCACATAACTAAAATTCAAAACTTTAATTTACCGAAACGATAATCAGATAGTGTGATGAGATCTCCTTCGACTTCCAACCTGAGCAAGTCTTCGTAACTCTATAAACATAGGAAAAATGAACACAAAGTAAGCTTTAAAGCTTAGTAAGCTCATATCTTAGTAAACTTAACGTAATAAATAATTTCATTACGAAGCCATATGCATGATATGCTATATCATACAACTTTTCCAAGTTCTAAAACATGTTCTCATATCGAATTATCATCATCCAATATTATACTTACTTATTTAAAAAACTTTAGCTTTCACAAGATTATTCAACTCAATTCTCCTATATCATTTAATTCACATTTTCATATAGCCAAATGAGTACATTATGGAAATAACACATCTAATCATATATATATACATAAATCTCATATCATCATTTATACTCAATTTCACCTTTCATACATATAACATCTGACAATTTCACGTATGCCACTTTCTAAACCATATCTTATTCATTTATTCACGTTTCATTTACACATATTCACATTACATTTCCATATACATCACATAACATTTTTTTGCACATATATACTTACCTTTCATTTTCAAATATTGTATACATTTTTTTTGATGATAAATATTGTATACATTTCAACGTACCTGAATGGGAATGTTTTTCACTTAATTATTTATTTCTCTGAATGCCTGCTGAACCGTTCGGAATCAATAAAAATACTTGGATAACTAATAAGCTCGTATAATGCCAATGTCCCAAACGTGGTCTTACATGTAATCAAATATCGATGCCACTGTCCCAGACAAGGTCTTACACGAAATCATATATGATGCCAATATCCTAGACATGGTCTTACACGTAAATCACAAATCGATGCCAACGTCCCAAAAGTGGTCTTACACAATAACACATATCGAAATCCTATGTCATGACATATGTATCCTAACTATTCCTATGATTTTTACGGGGCTTTTTGGACGTCGTCACATTATTGAAACTTTCTCATATTCATATATTCTGCTTCTTGAACAATTCAATATCATAATAACATATATAAAACTTATTCAAAATACATATATTTGTATTAACATTCGACATTGAATTCAATCATACAAATAGTATGCATTTATAATATGATTTTGTAACGTTTATTAAAATACGAACTTACCTCGTTCGCAGTAACGACAAATTAAGTCGACTAATCTGATACTTTGATTTTCCCTCAATCTAGATCCGAATTCCACTTTTTCCAATCTAATTAATATCAAAATTAACTTACTTATTCAACATTTCATTAAATTTTATCCAAGAACACAGAATTTGGGCATTTTGCATTTTAGCCCCTAACATTTCACATTTTTACAATTTAGTCCCTATTTCAAAATAACACAAATTACTCAAAATTTCATCAAACCCATGTTAGGCTGAATTTACCTTAGGTCTCTAGCAACCCATTTCTTTCATTTATTTCACATTTTGACCCCTCAATTTACAAATTTCTCAATTTATTCCTTAATACACATTTTTATCAAAAATCACTTAATTAAACATGAAAATCAAACATCAAAGATTTATTATTCATCATCAAACAACAATTTAATCACATTATCAATAATGGAAAATCTCAAATTCATCATCAATTCAAAAAATTGAAGCATGGGCTAAGTAATATTCGAAGCAACAATTTAAAAAACGTAAAAATTATCAAAAACCGAGTAAAACACATACCCAATCAAGCCTTCTAAGTCCCGAACTCCAAAGATTCAAGATGGTTTCTTTCTTCTCCATATTCAGGCATCAAAATAAAATATGAACATGCAAAAATTTTCTTTATGTTTTATTTTATTAACTTTTATACATAATTTACTATTTTAGGCTTAATGAATTAATAAGAATACCATATAATGGTTGTCCATTACCGTCCATCCCATTATACAATGGCCAAATTTCATTTGAAGGACTTCATAATTATTTAATCAAAGAAAAAATGTACTTTAACATTTAGCACGCTACTTTTACGTTTTACGAGATTAAGTCCTTTTTCACAAATCAGCACATTAAAATATTTTTTGACTCGAATTTATGCTCCTAAAACCACTGTTCCAACTAAGGTCTAAACTGGGCTATTACACTCAAAATCATAATTCAAAACATGTCAAGATAACACTAGCCTATACATGCCATATACCATATATACAAAGCTCCAAAAGTACCAACGAGATGATCGATAGTGTGATGACGTTTCTCGACGATTCCTAAGTCTGAGCTAGATTTGAAAATCTATAAAATAGTGAAAAATAAACACAGAAAGCTTTAAAAGCTTAGTATGCCATATACAAATAAATCATCTCATGAATCAATATCATTTCCATCAATTAAGCAAGATACGAATAAGAACATTTAAATATACATTCAAGTTCACAAATCTTTTTCGTGATACACATATTCAATATCATAATTGAACTCATCAAATACTTCCCTTTTCAATAGTCATATGAATCTCGTACGTACCTGAGTCACTTAACTCATTTACACATCTTTCTCGACTTGACTTTTCCCGTTGAACCATTCGGAATTGTTAAGGATACTCAAAAATCATATAAGCTCATACAATGCCATATCCTAGATAAGGTCTTTCATGTTATCACATATCGATGCCACTGTCCTAGACAGGGTCTAAAACGAAATCATAATGCGATGCCAATGTAACATCCCGAAATAAGGCCTAGTCGGAGCAGTGGTTTCGGGACCACAAATTTGACATTGAAATATCTTTTTTATGATTATTATGAGGCCTAGAATATGAAAATATGCATGTGTTGAAGTTTCATGAAGAAATTTTATGAGTAAGGTGTCCAATTGGGAAATAATGACCAAATTGAATAAATTGCAAAACTTGGATTCTAGAAGCAATTTGCATGAAATTTCTTTAGATTATTAATTAGAAGGTCTTAAAGAGATCTTTTCCCAATTTCTAGGTTTTTGAACAAAAATGGGCATGCATGGAAAGTTTTGGAAGTTTAGTAACAAGGGGCATTTTGGTCATTTGGTAATAAAATCAATAAAAAGGGAAAATGAAGGCAAAAATCAGCCATCTTCTCCCTTGTACTAGCCAAAATTCTCAAGCCCTCCATAGCTAGGGTTTTCAACATTTTCTAGCTCAATAGTAAGTGACTCTTAGCCTCATTTTTAATGATGCTCTTTGTATTTTTGAGATCCTTGTAACATGTTCTCTCCATTTCTACCTATATTTTAAGCTAGGGTTCATGTATGCAAAGTGACCCATGTGTGACATGTTTGTTCTTTGATGTTCTATGGGGGGATATAAAAGTTGGATATGTGTTAAACATCTTTTCCTAAGTGATTTTCATGAAAAGCCCTTAAAAAGACCTTTTTGCAAAAGGTACAAAATATGTGGTAGAAATGTGAAATAGAGAAAAATGTGGGCTAGTATGAGTTTATAATGCATTCAGTTAGGCTTGGGTAACCAAGGAATTTCATGTATATCATTTTACGAGCCTAGTGATTAAATCGTTAATAATGTGAAAGGTTAGGGGCAAAACGATCATTTATCTGGGGGTGAAATTTAGGCTCGAAAAGAATAATGTGAGATATTGATAATTCATTTTTTGTTGTTATAGACCTCGAGGAACAAATTCCAGAGGTCGATCGAGGAAAACAAAAGGTTTCGAAATAATCAAAATGCGAAATCGACAGATATACCAGTTAAGTTCAAATAACTTACGGTAAACCCATAATATGCCTAAATGCATGTTTTATGAATGTGTGTTAGTTGTATATAATGATGGCATGAAAATCCATGAAATGTGTTAATAATAATGACAAGATGATAAATGTCCCAGTTGAAGTTAAAAGGGAAATTCGATGGATAAACCATGGCTTACGTGACTTGAGATCTTGCATGTGTTGCAGAAAAGGATTTAGTCCGAACAAGTAATCTATTGATCTCAAATATAGAAGGGATCTAGCCCGGACGGGTGTTCTTTGAGTGATCGATTCGATTGGGGTCTAAATTTATCCTGGACTAGTAATCTCGACAACACTCCATGAGTTTATATTATGGGGGATTTAGCCTGGACTGGTAATCCCGCCATAAGATGTGAGGTTCGCGGGAGTGCATACTTGAGAAGATCACTCTTATGACTTGACGATAAATGGATAATCCATCAAGATTTCTGAGGTACTCAACGGGATTAACATGAGATATAGAAATGAAAATGTTAGATGGTGAGCTCTTCTAAGAAAAATTACATGATGAATTATTATGGACTAACTTGATGCTTAAGTGCATGTAATAAAGAGTTATCCTATATTTATTGGATTGGTTACCTAACATGGTTGTATGCTAATTAATCGGTAAATTTACTTTCCAGTTATTCAGGCTTACTAAGCATGTAAATGCTCACCCCTCTCTTTTCCCTGTCTTACAGAGCTTGAGGACTATTAGAGATTGGAAGACAGTTGGAATATTGGCAACACTATCCACTTGTCTTGTTTTGGTATATAGATACTTATATTTTGTTACAATGGCATGCATAGGTTTTTGGTTACTTGGTTTATGTCATTGGTTGGCCAATGTAATGGCTTAAATGTTAAAATTATTCTTTTTGTATATGGCCATAAGACATGGCTCATTTCGTTGTAGGTTATGACCTACCACTCATACATGTTTATGTTAAAAATGTTTTTTTTTTGTGATGATTAAATGTGGTATATTATAAATAAGCATTGGTAATGTGGCCAAGACATTTGGAAATAATTAGGCCATAATTGGCAATGAATTGTAATAATGAGCCAAGCCTAAATATGTTTCGATGGGATGGAATCCTTAATTATAAAAAAGGGAATATTTGAGTATATTTGGGTCATGTTAAATGCAATTGCAGTTCTTATATGTGAGGAAATGATGAGGGTGACCATTGGCTTAAAATTGTAGCCTAAAAAGGGTCCGCATGAGTAGACACACGGCCGTGTGTTTAGGTCATGTGTGACACATGGTCAGCCCCATGGGCGTGTAGTACGGCCGTGTGTCCCCTGCATCTAAAAAGTTTTCGTCAAATTGCATGGTAGTAAACACACGGGAAGAGACATGGCCGTGTGTCTCAACTGTGTAGAGGGCACGGTCTAACACACGGGCTTGTGTCTTGGCTGTGTGCCACTAAATAGATGCTGACGTCATAAACAGAATGTCTAAGTTTTTGGACACAGGCAATCACACGGGTGTGTCTAGGCCGTGTGAAAGGCACGAACCAGGAACACTGGCGTGTGCATGGCCGTGTGAAAACCCCTGTAGGTTTGAAATGGAAAATAAATTCAATTAATTCCACATGGGTTAGAGACACGGGCATGTCCAAAAGCACACGGGCGTGTGAGTCTTAACCTAGAAAATTTTCTTAGGTTCTTGGTTTAGTCCTGGATCATCCTCAATGTATGTTTTGGGCCTCGTAGGCCCGTAATAGAGACACTAAGATGTTGTTTGATTGGTTTTAATTTGGAACAAAATTTTATGACCCATATTTTCGAAAAGTCTGAGTATGTGCCTGGTAACGCCTCATTCTTGGTCCTGGTTTCAGGCACAAGTAAGAGGTGTTACATTTAGTGGTATCAGAGCTATGATTGAGTCGATTTTAGGATTACTGTAGGGTGTATTGAGTTTAGCTAAACATGCCATTTTACGAACGTTGATAGTGTGACATCTCCTAATTGTTTAATTACCTTTGAATATAGTAAATGTCTTCCAATTATGCACAAGATGAGTCAGAGGGAGCTGAGAGCCACACTTCAGCTTCTGTACAACGAGTTGTCTGTAGTAGTGGTAGAAGGCCTATGTTTGAAGGACAGGAAGAGGCCAGAGCTGCCTTCCTTGACATGATGGATTAGTCGTTTAGGGATTATTTAAGAAATCACCCCAACATACCACGACCTCCCCTGCCCCCTAACTGACCTGATGAGGAAGTTCCATAACGTATGGCACCTGTAGGAATTGGTATAGCCTCGGTGATAAGCTTAGGAAATATAGAGCTGAAGAATTTAGAGCTAAGATTGATAATGGTGCTGAATGAGCTGAGTTCTGGCTCGAGAACACTACACGAGTATTAGATGAGTTATCATGTACGCATGAGGAGTGCATAAAATGTGTTGTATCTCTTCTAAAGGATACTGCATACCACTGGTGGAAGATTGTATCTTTAGTGGTGCCAAAGGAAAACATCACTTGGGAATTTTTCCAAGCAGAGTTTAAGAAGGAATACATCAGTCAAAGGTTCTTAGAATCGAAGCGAAAGGAGTTCATGGAACTCATATAAGGAAATAAGACTGTATCGGAATATGAAAGGGAATTCTAAGACTAAGTCAGTATGCAACTGAATGGGTTCAAATAGAGTCAGAAATGTGTAAATGTTTTGAGGTAGGTCTGAATGAGGAAATCAAGCTGTTAGTTGGGATCCTTGAGATTCGAGAGTTTGCTGCATTAGCTGATCGAGCCAAAAAGGCCGATGTGCTCAATAATAAAAAGAAGCAATCTAAGAGAGAAGCTCGAGTTTTGAGCAAGAGGACCAGTGGTAAGTCACTCTCATTTCCCACTAAGAAATCAAGTAGGCAACATGAACATTCCACTTCATCGGTAGGATATTCGAGTAGAGCGAGAAGCTCCAAATGACATAATCAGAAGTCTTCCTCCCCGATGATGACTAGCGTAGGGAATGTAGATGACCAAAAGCTGAAGTGTAAAACCTGCAATAAATTACATTTCGAAGAGTGCCTAATGAAGAGCAGATCGTGCTATAGATATTGTTCTCTTGACCACTTCGTCAGAGACTACCTAGAGCGAACTGATAAAGAGGTGGAATTAGCCCCAAAGTTGAGTGCTCCTATTTCACGAGGTAGACCTCTGAGATATCCTAGAAGTGCTAGTGGTAGTTGAGTTGCAGCCAAAGACGCTACAAAATCAGAGGCTTGAACATTGGCAAAAACGTATGCAATATACGCTCGAGAGGAAGCCTCTGCTCTTGACGTCATCACAGGTACCTTTTTTCTTTTTAATACTTGTGTTGTTGCCCTAATTGATCTGGGATCGACACATTCATACATTTGCATGAGATTGGTGTCTAGTATGAATATATCCATTCAACCTACAGAATTTATAATCAGAGTGTCGAACCCATTAGGCAAGTCATTCCTGGTTGATAAGGTCTATAAGAATTGTCCTTTGACGATTCAGGGTCATTGTTTTCTGGCTAACCTTATATTATTGCCATTTGATGAGTTTGATGTAATACTTGGCCTGGATTGGTTAACCTATGTAATTGTAAACTGTGGTAGCAAGTATATTGAATTGAAGTGCCCAGATGGTGAGGTTTTACGGGTTGATTCAAGAGAATTGGGTACACTGCCGGTTGTAATTACATTGATGATGGCTGAAAGATATATGAGAAAAGGGTACAAAACCTACCTTGCTTTTGTACTGAACACTAAGGAAACTGAGATGAAGATTGAATCTGAGCCAATAGTATGTTAATATCTAGACGTGTTCCCAGAGGAATTACCCGGATTACCTCCTGATAGAGAGATAGATTTTGGTATTGAATTGGTGCCAAGAATAACTCTTATTTCTATTGCTCCGTATAGGATGGCACCAATCGAGATGAAAGAGTTAAAAGCACAGTTGTAAGAACTAACGGATAAGGGTTTTGCAAGGCTGAGCTTTTCGCCTTGGTGTGCTCTCGTATTATTTGTGAAGAAGAAAGATGGGTCAATGAGGCTATGTATAGATTATCGACAACTGAACAAGATAACTATCAAGAATAAGTATCCTTTGCTAATGATCGATGATTTGTTCGACCAGTTGAGGGGAGCCACTATATTCTCTAAGATAGATCTGAGATCCGGCTAATATCAGTTGTGAGTTAAGGAATCAGACGTCCCTAAGACAACTTTCAAAATGAGGTATGGCCACTATGAATTTCTTGTCATGCCGTTTGGGTTGATGAATGCACCGACCGTATTTATGGACCTAATGAATATGATATTTTGGCCACACTTGGACAAGTTTGTCATTGTGTTCAGTGACAACATTTTGATTTATTCTAAGGATGAGACAGAGTATGTGAAGCATCTGAGGACTATGTTGCAGACCTTACAGGAAAAACAATTGTATGCTAAGTAAAGCAAAAGTGAGTTTTGGCTTCAAGAGGTAGGGTTTTTGGGTCATATTGTTTCGGGCGATGGCATTCGAGTTGATCCAAGTAAGATCTCTACTATTGTTGAATAGAAGCCACCTAAAAATGTAACTGAAGTTAGAAGCTTTTTGGGCTTAACCGGTTACTACAGAAGATTTGTGAAAGGATTCTCCATGATATCAACTCCAATGACGAGGTTGCTACAGAAAGACATTAAGTTTGAGTGGTCAGAAAAGTGTCAGCAGAGTTTCGAAAAGTTGGAGACATTACTGACTGAAGCTCTAACTCTAGTATTACCTGAGTCAGGAAAAGAGTTTGTAGTCTACAACGATGAGTCCTTAAATGGACTGGGTTGTGTGCTTATGCAAAATGGCAAGGTGATAGCTTATGCTTCACGGCAGTTGAAGCTACACGAGAAAAATTATCCGACGCACGACTTAGAGCTTACTGCCATTGTTTTTGCCTTGAAAATTTGGAGGCATTATCTATATAGTGAGACTTGTCGTATATTCACAGATCACAAGAGTTTGAAGCATTTGATGACTATAAAATAATTAAATCTAAGACAATAGAGATGGTTAGAATTAATTCAAAATTACGAGCTGATCATCGATTACCACCTGGGAAAGGCGAATGTAGTCGCCAACACGCTAAGCAGAAAATATTTGTTTGCATTGAGGGCCATGAATGCTTGATTGGCGTTGTTTGATGATGGTTCAGTCTTGGAAGAGCTAAAGGCTAGGCCGACACTTCTTCAGGAAATTTATAATGCTCAGACTAATGATAATGACCTGCAAGCTAAAAGAACTCAGCTCGATTTTGATGGATGTTTGATGTTCAGAGACAGAGTATGTGTATTGAGGAACGATGAAATTATTCGAAGAATTTTACAAGAGGCACATGATAGCCGTTTGTTTATTCATCTTGGAAGTACCAAAATGTACAATGATTTGAAGAAAATGTACTAGTGGAACGGCATGAAAAGAGACATCTCCGAATTTGTATCGAAATGCTTGATTTGTCAGCAAGTCAAAGCTGAACATCAAGTACCTTCAGGTTTGTTACAGCATGTGATGGTCCCTGAATGGAAGTGGGATAGAATTACTATGGACTTCGTGACAGGACTACTATTGACCCCAAAAAAGAAAGATGTTATATGGGTTGTGGTGGATAAGTTGACAAAGTCGGCTCATTTTATCCCATTAAGGACAGATTATTCACTTGATAAGTTGGTCGACCTGTATATATAGCATCCTGATTTTGGGCTTAGTCAGAATAGTGGTTTCGGGACCACAAATCCGATGCGGAAAATTTCATTTTTATTATATTTTTATGGTCTACAATTTCACGAAATATTTTCGTGAAAATTTCGTTCAAAAATTTCGACGTTTGGGCACTCAATTTAGTAAAAAGGACTAAATTGTAAAAAATACAAAAGTTGAGTTCTACATGTTAGAGGTATCAAATTGTTATGAAATTTTAAATGGGAGGTCCTTAAATGATAATTAAACCATTGTATAACTTGTTGGACAAAAATGGCCTTGGTTGGGTAAAATTTGAAAGAATAGTAAAAAGGGCATTTTGGTTATTTAGGAGTAAAACGAAATAAAAAACAAATTTTAAACTCCAAATGTGTCCCTTTCTTCTTGCTACAGCAGGATGTACCAAGAGCAGCCATGGTTAGGGTTTGGCCAAGCTTCCAAGCTTAATAGTAAGTGATTCCGAGCTCCGTTTTTAATGTTCTATGTATTTTTGAAATCCCGGTAACATGATCTGCTCATTTCTACCATTATTTTGAGCTAAGATTTATGTTTAAAAATTTACCCATGAATGATATGCATGTATTTTGCTGTTTAATGGTAGAATATGAAGCTTGAAATTGTGTTAAATAACTTTTGCTAAGCGATTTTACGTGAAAACGAGTAAAACGGTATAATTGGTAAAAATACCTAATGTTCATAAGTACATGTTAGAGTGAGAATTTGATGTTGGCATAAAAGGGAAAAATGATCAGCGTGTCATAAAAACATAAGAAAATGGGAAGAAGTTTAATTTCCGAACCTTGGGGAAAAGTGAAAATATGCAAAAGTTTAAGGGTCAAAATACAAATTTGTAAAAATATGATTTTTAGACCCATATGAATAGTGTGACTAATTAGTAGGCTAAATGTGATATTATAGATCAAGGAAATCGAGATTTCAGCTTAAATCGGGAAAATACAAGGTTATGGACTAGAATGGTAAATTGCCATTTCTGGATCCGAGGTAAGTTTGTACGTAAATAATTTATTGATTCTTTTTATATGAAATGTGGCTGCCTATAGAATGATTATTTGTTGTAAATTGCAAATTTAAAAAGGACTATGAATAAATTGTAACATGTTGGAAAGTGAGGAATTTCCCGGTTGAGCCTTCGGAATAGAAACGATACGAATGATCTATTGTGAGGTCACGTGTGTAGTACTAAGTGTAGGCTACTACATGTACCAGATAATTGGTCGCATGTGTAGTACTAAGTGCAGGCTACTATGCGTACCTGATAACTTCAATCACGCGTGTAGTACTAAGTGCAGGCTACTACGTGTAATAGATGGTTAGGTCACGTGTGTAGTACTAAGTGCAGGCTACTATGCGTACCAGATAGCTTTGGCTACAAGTGTGAAAATATGTGCAGGCAACTGAGTATCAGTTATTATTCCAAAGAGTTCAACGAAAAAATCGATTAAGTAAAAATACATGTGAACATGATTGTATGATAAATAAGTGCAAGTATATGTTTAAGAAAATTTTGAGCAATATGCACGATATTTGAGTGAACTTCGATAAGACAAAATGGATTAAGTGAAATTATGTAAGAGTGAATTTTAGTAGTAAAACAGTGTTGGACAGCAGCAATTGCGTGACTTTGAAAGTTCACCAAAAATTGTGTAAGTTGAATTAAATTTCAAATAAATTATGGAATTAAATCTTAATGAGTCTATTTTCATATAAAGGAAACATATGGAGCAAAAGAGTTGTATATTATGTGATATTCTAATTTTTGTGAGATAGTGTCAGAATGAATTCGAGATCCCCCGTTCTGAATTGGAAAAATTGTTAAAAATTTTAGAAAAATAATTATTGGTTATAATTTAAATTAATAGAATTGTTGATGAGTTTAATTTTAATAGAAACAAATGAGAACAATATCTGAGTCTCGTACTATGAGATAAATAAATTTTAGTTAAGAAAGATCGAAGCTGTCAAATAGGGAAATAGGGGAGAATTTGAATAATAAACTGTACTTATTGGCTGGACCAAAAATTCTAAAATGTTATGGCAGAAATATATATGAGTCTAGTTTCTGGGAAAATTGACGGATCTTAATTTGGAGTTTCGTAGCTCAAGATATAAATGATTTAGTGACTGTGACTCAAGAAAGCAACTTAACCAGAACATGTGTAAATATACAATGGGGTTAGTTTTACTGTGGAAAGCATGTTAGTAAATTGCTTATTATTATTATTTCATGCGAGCTTACTAAGCGTAAAGCTTACCCCCTCCTTTCCATTTCTTTTAGTGTTGTCAGGTTAGCACAAGGTTGGAGATCGTCGGAGGCAACATCACACTATCAAGCCAACACATTGACAGTATAATCACATATGCTAGAATTATCAAGTGAGTGGCATGTATAGGGACCTAGTTTTATAACATGTGTTATTATAATTTGGCCAAATATATTGGTCTTTAGTGAGCTAATGATTCTGACTTATAAATCTAGCTATTTATGTTATGTTTGATATTGGTGATATGCATATGATTGTTTGCCATGCATGGTTGGTAATATGTTATGTGTTGTTGCAAATGTTTAAGTCCATTAACGCCTCGAACCCTATCCCGACGTTGGATACGGGTGAGTAGTGTTACATTTATTGGTATCAGAGCTATAGTTTATTCGGTTCTCGGACTAACCTTGCATGTGTAAAAGTCCAACTATACATGTCACTGATCGGTGATAGTGTGATGTCTCCCGATGCATGTGAGAGCCACTTTGTTTAGACAAAGGTACTCTCCAACCGAGCTACATCGACCATCTTGAATGTGATGCTAAAATATTAGAGTAAAGTATAGTCATGAAGAACTGAAACTTGGAAAGGTACGAATAAGGATTCATGAAATGTGTACATGGTGAAATGAGCTTATCTATGATTAATAGATAATTCCATGATGTATATGATCGATTTATTTGAACAAATGCATGTGTTTGAGTAACTTATAAAAAATATTGATAAGATGAATATTCATGTATATTGGTTGGGATGATTATGATTGGTAAGCTCGTATAATTTGAGTAAATGTATTAAATTGCTTGGACTAATATATATGATTGTAATGATATGTATATGATGATGTGTAAGATGAAAGTTTAGACTGTGATATACTTATCCATGTTTGTTTGGCCCTTATATGATATTATGTGCTTGACTTGTCTGATTTAATGAATGGATAAGTAATATTATCTAGGAAACATTGAAATACATGTATAAGTACACTTGTTTAAATGAGATAACTAGAAAGTGAGTGTAAAATCAATATGAATGTTAGTTACTCGAAATGAATGACATGATTGAAATATGATTGCTATGATAAAAATTGTGTTACATGTATATTAGAGTTGAGTTAGAGGCCCTACGACCCCCTCCCCCTACCAAAATGGTGTTTTATAAGGGAAATTCCTGAGGTTTATGTTGAATGAGTTTCCAGGTGAGAAACCAAAGAGTTCAATGATGGAATGGTTATAAGCATGATTAGAGATTGAGAATGGGTTGATAAGTACAGACATGAGCTAGAAAGATATCGGATTGATCGAAAGATTGTTTAATTTTCGCAACATCGCAGTTAGCAAAAAAGGTTAATTTTGGTAAAACGATCTATCCTGGTATGATGTCGAGAAATGTATTGATTGAAATTCTCTCATGAATTTGTTTTCTTAGAAAAGGGAATATTATGGAATTTGGGACGACAGAAATAGTTAAAGGAATAATGTTCGAAATATTAAATGTTCAAGCATGGTAATTATAGTGAACAGTTTGTGACTGTCTCTATTGAGATATTGTATGAAAATGGTAATTATAGGGAAATATTATTGAGGCTATCTAATCCCTGATGAATTCTTATATTATGAAAATGTTCTTTGATCTTAACGTTAGACGAATATATTGTCAGTCTGATTGGATTATGATCTGCATGGTTCTGTTTTTCTCTGGTATTTTGTTATATTCTGCCTATTGAGAATCGATGAGAAATTGTGTATGGTGGATTTCCTTTCCTAAGAAAGTTAATTAGAGTTAATGTATTCAGTGAGTTATGTTAATGCATTTGTTAAGGTATTTGATTGGTATGATGAGTGAATTTGGAATGATACATGTTGAATCGTTCTGTTGACTAGAAGAGAGAATTTCTTGAAATATCAATTACGGATGAATAAGGTCGACTTGATTGTTCAATCTGTATGGAGTATATGTCTAGAATTTAATGAGATGCGCATACTTGAGAATAAGATTTTATTTCTTCATGGGTAAAAAGACGAGTAGTCTAATTAAGAAGTGTATGTTTCCTAGAAGAATCGTATACAATAAGAAGATCTGATATTGATAATGTGAAGATAATCTGGGTATTAAAAAAATGCTGAAACGATCATTGTTTATCTTTG
Organism: Gossypium hirsutum; assembly: GCF_007990345.1. Classification (NCBI taxonomy): domain Eukaryota; kingdom Viridiplantae; phylum Streptophyta; class Magnoliopsida; order Malvales; family Malvaceae; genus Gossypium; species Gossypium hirsutum. The sequence goes on along the minus strand of NC_053426.1, from coordinate 25,257,176 downwards.
AGTACTAATTCTTGAAATGTTGAAAGTTTAAAGATGTATAGAAAGAATCATCAGAATTATTTTTGCTATTTTGGAATTAGAATGGAAATAGAAAAGGTTAATATGGATTTTCTTGTCTGGATCATTCCTGTCCTTGAAAGAGGAAAGTGATATGTAGCGTTGTTAAACGTATTGAGATGTGTAAATTATGCTAGTATACTTGAATGTCTGCTCACCAGATTCATAGAATTTCGTGTCTTTATGAATTTTGGATATCATAGAATTTTAATCTCCACTAATTGGATTAAGATCCGAGTTTCATATCATGATTTCTTTGGAAAGCCAGAAGAGGCTTGAAATAAAAAGTAGCTGTGGGTTGAATTGACAAATAATTGGACTGTGTGAAATTATAAAGAGTATGAGGATGAGATGAACTGACTAGTTTTACTATTCAAATCCGAAAGGATTCGGGTGCGAATGTATATGTAACATGATGGTATGGATCGGACTTTTGAGTACATGAGCTTTTTAGTAGAGATTAAGTTTCAGTAAAAGTATTGTAAAGTGAATACCACTTGTGATTTTTGTATGTAAAATTTAAAGAGACAGGTAGTAAAATTTTAGCCTGAGTGAAAGCTCTTTGACATCGATTATAGGATGGAGGAATCCAAGTGAAAAACCAAAACCACTTTTTTGGTAAGATTTTCAGGGACGAAAATCCCTAAAGGGGAGGAGAAATGTAACATCCTGATATTGGGCTTAGTCGGAATAGTGGTTTCGGGACCACAAATTCGATGAGGAAAATTTCATTTTTATTATATTTTTATGGCATACAATTTCACGAAATTATTTCATGAAAATTTCGTTTGAAAATTTCGACGTTTGGGCACTCTATTTAGTAAAAAGGACTAAATTGTAAAAAGTGCAAAAGTTGAGTTCTACATGTTATAGGTATCAAATTGTTATGAAATTTTAAATGGGAGGTCCTTAAATGATAATTAAACCATTGTATAACGTTTTTGACAAAAATGGCCCTAATTGGGTAAATTTTGAAAGAATAGTCAAAAGGGCATTTTGGTCTTTTAGGGGTAAAATGAATTAAAAGACAAATTTTAAACTCTAAATTTGTCCCTTTCTTCTTGCTACAGTAGAATGTACCAAGAGCAGACATGGTTAGGGTTTGGCCAAGCTTCCAAGCTTAATAGTAAGTGATTCTGAGCTTCGTTTTTAATGTTCTATGTATTTTTGAAATCCTGGTAACATGATCTGCTCATTTCTACCATTATTTTGAGCTAGGATTTATATTTAAAAATTTACCCATGAATGATATGCATGTGTTTTGATGTTTAATGGTAGAATATGAAGCTTGAAATTGTGTTAAACAACTTTTGCGAAGCGATTTTACGTGAAAACGAGTAAAACGGTATAATCGGTAAAAATACCTAATGTTTATAAGTACATGTTAGAGTGAGAATTTGATGTTGCCATAGAAGGGAAAAATGATCAGCGTGTCATAAAAACATAATAAAATAGTAAGAATTTTAATTTTCAAACCTTGGGGCAAAAGTGTAAATTTACAAAAGTTTAAGGGTCAAAATGCAAATTTGTAAAAATATGATTTTTAGACCCATATGAATAGTGTGACTAATTAGTAGGCTAAATGTATTATTATAGATCAATGAAATCGAGATTTGGGCTTAAATCGAGAAAAAACAAGGTTATGGACTAGAATGGTAAATTGTCATTTCTGGATCCGAGGTAAGTTTGTATGTAAATAATTTATCGATTCTTTTTATATGAAATGTGGCTGCCTATAGAATGATTATTTTTTCTAAATTGCAAATTGAAAAAGGAATATGAATAAATTGTAACATGTTGGAAAGTGAGGAATTTCCCGGTTGAGCCTTCGGAATAGAAACGATACGAATGATCTATTGTGAGGTCACATGTGTAGTACTAAGTGTAGGCTACTACGTGTACCGGATAATTGGTCGCATGTGTAGTACTAAGTGCAGGCTACTATGCGTACCCGATAACTTCGATCACGTGTGTAGTACTAAGTGCAGGCTACTACGTGTATCAGATGGTTAGGTCACGTGTGTAGTACTAAGTGCAGGCTACTACGTGTACCGGATAATTGGTCGCATCTGTAGTACTAAGTGCAGGCTACTATGCGTACCAGATAGCTTTGGCAACAAGTGTGAAAATATGTGCAGGCAACTGAGTATCAGTTATTATTCCGAAGAGTTCAACGGGAAAATCGATTAAGTAAAAATACATGTGAACATGATTATATGATGAATAAGTGAAAGTATATGTTTAAGAAAATTTTGAGTAGTATGCTCGATATTTGAGTGAACTTCGATAAGACAAAATGGATTAAGTGAAATTATGTAAGAGTGAATTTTAGTAGTAAAACAATGTTTGGACAGCAGCAGTTTTGTGACTTTGAAAATTCACCAAAATTTTTGTAAGTTGAATTAAATTTCAAATAAATTATGGAATTAAATCTTAAAGAGTCTATTTTCATATAAAGGAAACAGGGGGAGCAAAAGAGTTGTATATTATGTGATATTCTAATTTTTGTGAGAAGTGTCAGAATGAATTTGAGATCCCCTGTTTTGAATTGGAAAAATTGTTAAAAATTGTAGAAAAATAATTAGGGTTATAATTTAAATTAATAGAATCGTTGATGAGTCTAATTTTAATAGAAACAAACGGGAACATTATTTGAGTCTCGTACTATGAGATAAGTAAATTTTAGTGAAGAAAGGTCGAAGCTATCAAATAGCAAAATAGGGGAGAATTTGAACAATAAAATGTACTTATTGGCCACACCACAAATACTGAAAATATAATGGTGGAAAGATATATGAGTCTAGTTTCTGGAAAAATTTACGGATCTTAATTTGGTGTTCCGTAACTCCAGATATTAGTGACTGTGACTCAAGAAAGCAGCTTAAACAGAACATGTGTAAATGTACAATTGGGTTAGTTTTACTGTGGAAAGCATGTTAGTAAATTGCTTATTATTATTTCATGCGAGCTTACTAAGCGTAGAGCTTACACCCTCCTTTCCATTTCTTTTATTGTTGCCAGGTTAGCACAAGGTTGGAGATCGTCGGAGGTAGCATCACACTATCAAGCCAACACATTGACAGTATAATCACATATGCTAGAATTATCAAGTGAGTGGCATGTATAGGGACCTAGTTTTATAACATGTGTTATTATAATTTGGCCAAATATATTGGTCTTTAGTGAGCTAATGATTCTGACTTATAAATCTAGCTATTTATGTTATGTTTGATATTGGTGATGTGCATATGCTTGTTTGCCATGCATGGTTGGTAATATGTTATGTATTATTGTGAATGTTTAAGTCCGTTAACGCCTCGATCCCTATCCCGATGTTGGATATGGGTGAGGGGCGTTACAGTATATATCTGAGATTGCGAGATTACATGGGGTACCGCTATGGATTATTTTAGACAGAGACCCAAGATTCACTTCGAGATTTTGGAAGAAGCTACAAGAAGCCTTGGGTACTAGGCTGAACTTTAGTACAGCTTTTCACCTGCAGACTGATGGTCAGTTTGAGTGGATGATTCAGATTCTTGAGGATATGTTGCGATGTTGCATCCTCGAATTTCAGGGCAACTGGGAAAACTACCTGCCATTGGTAGAGTTCGCCTACAACAACAGTTTTCAAACGAGTTTGAAGATGGCGTCTTATGAGGCCTTATATGGTAGAAAGTTCCAAACTCTATTGTATTGGACATAACTCAAAGAGAGTTAGATTCACGAAGTTGATCTAATCAAGGAAACTAAAGAAAAGGTTAAAGTAATACGTGGCTGCTAAAAAGCGGCATCAGATAGGCGAAAGTCATACGCTGATCTGAAATGAAAAGAGATCGAATTTCAACTTGGAGATAGAATATTTTTGAAAGTATCTCCATGGATAAAGGTATTGAGATTTGGCTGGAAAGGCAAACTGAGTTTGCGATTCATCAGACCATACGAGATCACTAAAAGAGTTGGACCATTAGCCTATTGTTTAGCAACCAGAACTGGAAAAGATCCACAACGTGTTCCATGTATCTATGTTAAGGTGATATCAATCAGACCCATCTCATGTGATTTCACTGATGGAGAATGAAATTAGACCGGACATGACATATGGAACTGGTCAAAATTTTGACTCTTGAGGTTAAACAGTTGTGAAATAAAGATGTCGTTTTAGTAAAATTTTTATGGCATCGACATGGTGTGGAAGAGGCTACATGGAAGCCAAAAGAAACCATGAGAAGCCAATATCCGAACCTGTTTACTGGTAAGACTTTCGAGGATGAAAGTCTCTAAGCGGGGAGAAATGTAACATCCCAAAATAGGGCTTAGTCAGAATAGTGGTTTCGAGACCACAAATCTGACGTTGAAATATTTTTTTATGATTATTATGAGACCTAGAATATAAAAATATGCATGTGTTGAAGTTTCATGTAGAAATTCTATGGGTAAAGTGTCCAATTGGGAAATAAGAATCAAATTGAATAAACTGCAAAACTTGGATTCTAGAAGCAATTTGCATGAAATTGCTTTAGATTATTAATTAGAAGGTCTTAAAGAGAAAATTTCCCAATTTCTAAGTTTTTGGACAAAAATGGGCATGCATGGAAAATTTTGGAAGTTTAGTAAGAAGGGGCATTTTGGCCATTTGGTAATAAAATCAATAAAAAGAGAAAATGAAGGCAAAAATCAGCCATTTTTTCCCTTGTACCAGCCGAAATTATCAAGCCCTCCATAGCTAGGGTTTTCAACATTTCCAAGCTCAATAGTAAGTGACTCCTAGCCCTGTTTTTAATGTTATTTGTATTTTTGAGATCCTTGTAACATGTTCTCTCCATTTCTACCTATATTTTAAGCTAGGGTTAATGTATGCAAAGTGACCCGTGTGTGACATGTTTGTTCTTTGATGTTTTATGGGGGGATATGAAAGTTGGATGTGTGTTAAACATATTTTCCTAAGTGATTTTCATGAAAAGCCCCTAAAAGGACCTCTTTGCAAAAGGTACAAAATAGGTGGTAGAAATTGAATTAGAGGAAATTTCGGCTAGTATGAGTTTATAATGCATTCGGTTAGGCTTGGGTAACCAAGGAATTTCATGTATATCATTTTACGAGCCTAGGGATTAAATCGTTAATAATGTGAACGGTTAGGGGCAAAACGGTCATTTTGTCCAAGGTAAAATTTGGGCTCGAAAAGAATAATGTGAGATATTGATAATTGATTTTTTATTGTTATAGACCCCGAGGAATAAATTCCATGAGGTTGATTGAGGAAAACGAAAGGTTTCGGAATAACCAAAACGCGAAATCGACAAAAATACCAGGTAAGTTCGAATAACTTAAGGTAAACCCATAATATGCCTAAAAAGCATGTTTTATGATTGTGTGTTAGTTGTATATAATGATGGCATGAAAATCCATGAAATGTGTTAATAATAATGACAAGATGATAAATGTCCCAGTTGAAGTTAAAAGGGAAATTCTATGGATAAACTATGGCTTACGTGACTTGAGATCCTACATGTGTTGCAGTAATGGATTTAGCCTGGACGAGTGTTCCTTGAGCGATCGAGCCTCCCAAAGAATATGTGTGCATTAAGGATTTAGCCCAGACGGGTAATCTGATTAGGGTGTGAATTTAGCTTGGACGGGTAATTCAGACTCGAGCTCATTAAGGGTGTTTGTCACTATAAGGGATTTAGCCTGGACTGGTAATGCTGACAACACTCCCTGAGTTTATATTACGGGGGATTTAGCATCAACTCGTAATCCCGCCATAAGATGTGAGGTCACGGGAGTGTGAACTTGAGAAAATGACTTCACGATAAATGGATAATCCATCGAGATTTCCAAGGTACTCAACGGGATTAACATGAGATATAAAAATGAAAATGTTAGATGATGAGCTCATCTAAGACAAATTACATGATGAATTATTATGGGACTAACTTGATGCTTGAGTGCATGTAATAGGGAGCTATCTTATATTTATTGGATTGGTTGCCTAACATGGTTGTATGCTAATTAATCGGTAAGTTTACTTTCCAGTTATTTGGGCTTACTAAGCATGTAAATGCTTACCCCTCTCTTTTCCCTGTCTTATAGGGCTCGAGGACTCGTAGAGATTGGAAGACAGTTGGAGTATTGTCAACACTATCCACTTGTCCTATTTTGGTATATAGATACTTCTATTTTGTTACAATGGCTTGTATATGCTATTGGTTACTTGGTATATGTCATTGGTTGGCCAATTTAAAGGCTTAAATGTTAAACTTATTCATTTTGTATATGGCCATAAGACATGGCTCATTTCGTTGTAGGTTATGACCTACCACTCATACATGTTTATGTTAAAAATGTTTTTTTTTTGTGATGATTAAATATGGTATATTATAAATAGACATTTGTAATGTGGCTAAGACATTTGGAAACGATTAGGCGATAATTGGCAATGAATTGTAATAATGAGCCAAACCTAAATATGTTTCGATGGGATGGAATCCTTAATTACAAAAAGGGGAATATTTGAGTATATTTGGGTCATGTTAAATGCAATTGGGGTTTTTATATGTAAGGAAATGATAAGGGTGACCATTGGCTTGAAATTACAGCCTAAAAAGGGTCCGCACGGGTAGACGCACAGGCGTATGTCTAGGCCATGTGTGATACACAGTCAGCCCTATTCGCGTGTAGTACGCCGTGTGTCCCCTGCATCGAAAAATTTTTAGTCAGATTGCATGGTAGTAAACACACGGGAAGAGACACGGGCGTGTGTTTCAAACATGTGGAGGGCACAGCCTAACACACGGGCGTGTGTCTTGGCCATGTGCCCCTAAATAGATGCTGACATCATAAACAGAATGTCCAGGTTTTTGGACACGGGTGACCACATGGGCGTGTCTAGGCCGTGTGAAAGACACGGTCCAGGGACACGGGCGTGTGCATGGCCGTGTGAAAACTTTGTAGGCTTGAAATAGAAAATAAATTCAACTAATTCCACATGGGTTAGGGACAAAGGCATGTCTCAAAGCACATGAGCGTGTGCATTGACTCCACACGCACGTGTGAGTGTTAACCTAGAAAATTTTCTTAGGTTCTCGGTTTAGTCCCGGACCATCCTCAATGTATGCTTTGGGCCTCGTAGGCCCATAATAGGGACACTAAGATGTTGTTTGATTGGTTTTAATTTGGAACAAAATTTTATAACCAGTATTTTTCGAAAATGTATGAGAATGTGTCTAGTAACGTTGTACCTAGTCCCAGTCTCGGGCACGGGTAAGGGGTGATAAAGGCAATGTCCCAGACATGGTATTACATGTAATCACTTCTCGATAACCTGACATTCGTATCCTATACAATTCCTAAGGTTCGTACGGGACTTTCAGATGTCGTAACTCTGTTGATTCTTGCTCGTAATTGCTCATTCAACATTTATAACAATTCAATGACAAATAAAAACATATAATTCAATTTAAAGACATTTATTTGTAAATGAATTTACCTCATATTAGGGATTGACATATCAAGTCCACTATTCGACAACTTTCGATTTCCCCCAATCTAATTCCGTTTTCTTTCGTTCTTGATCTATATACATTCAAAATTAACTCTTTTATTCATCAACACATTCAATTTAGTCCACAACACATATTTGGGCACTTTTACACTTTATCCCCTAAAGTTTCACATTTAATCAATTTAGTCCCTAATTCACAAAAACACAAATCACACAAAATTTGACAAAACTCATGCTTGGCCAAATTCTCTATAGGTCTCTAGCAGCCCATATTTTTCAACATTTCACACATTTAACCACACATTTTTATCTTTTCACAAATTAATCCCTAATATGCATTTTTACTCAAAATCGCTTTACAAAACATGTATATCAAACACCAAGCTTTCACATTTCATCATCAACATTCAAAAACATCAAGCTATCATCAATGGCATTTTACAAAATCACCAACGAACTAAAAAATTAAGGCACGGGCTAGCTAGTACTCAAGGCAACAATCACAAAAACATAAAAATCATCAACAATCGAACAAATTTCATACCTCAATTAAGATGAACAATGGTTGAATACCTAAAACTTCAATGGCTTCTTTCTTTTATCAATTTTTGGTTGATGAAGATGACCATTAAGCATTAAAATTATTTTTATTTTATTTAATATAACTTAATACATAGTTTGTAACACCCCGAATTTGGGCCTAGAAGTATTGGGCCTTGAGTGTGGGTGCATAAGGAGGTTGTATTTAGGTATTTAATTGTGCAATGAAATGACACAATTAAATGTCTGCTTTAGTGGTTAATGGCCCTGAGAAGTGTTGGAGAAATCTTGGGTTCAAACCTGGGCTTTAGCAAAAATTTTGGTACTATGTAACATCGTGATTTTCGGGTTTGTTGTGATTCTTTATATTTTAAGTAAGTTTCTAAAATTTGGTATGTGATTATGGAATTCATAATTTGAGTATGTAAATGGGCTTATGGAAGGCCCATGTGTTGGCCAAAACCCGGTAGAATTTTCAAAATTTGGACTTAAGAGTTAAGGGTTCTGGCTAGGTGACCTTATGTAAAGTTGTGGGAGAAATGTATCACAAAAAGAGCTGTAGTAAAGTGGCAAGGGTGACGCCACTAAGCCCCTAAAAAGGTGGCATGTGGAGCATAGGGGAAGACATGGGATCGATTCCCTGTGTTGGCAAATAAGGTTATTTATTTTTATGAGCAGGAAGGGTAAGTGATGAACCTAGGTGGATTCTGTTGGAGGAGTTTGAATTAGTCAAGTGCATGGTTTAAGGAGTGATAAGGGGAGAGATTTTAGGGATGATGGAGAGATAAGGGGGAGCGTATCTAGGAGAGATTTTAGGAGATTTGAAATGGAGGAAGTGATGGCCGGCCAAGGGGGAAGGTTAGTGTAAATTCGGCTATTGGGTTTTAGAGTGGCATTTCCTCTTTTGTTTTCCTTCTTTCTTCCCACTTGTGCCGATTTTTCTTAAGCAATTCCTCTCTTTTCTCTTCCATTATTTTGTCCATAAACTCTTTACCCCCATTCTTCCTCTCTTTTATTTATAGTAAAAGCCGAACTTATCCTTTTTTTCATTGCTAACCAAATAGCAACAAGCCAAATCCCGAAGGAGGCAAGGGAAGTCGATTTCTCCATAAAGGTATACACTTGTTTTTTTTCTTTCTTTTAGCCGATTCATGTTATGTCAGAAGCCTTTCAACTCTTTTGTCAACACCCTTTTTGGTCCATGACCACTTCTTCTTCAGTGATCCAAAAGCCGAAAGCACAACATCCTTGGGTGACTTGGTGGTCGATTCTTAGGATCCTTGTGGTGCAATTTTTGCTAGTGTTTTGAAGCTGAGACTGCGTTGAATCGGAGTTGACATAGGATTGGAACCGTTTGGGTAGGTGAACCTTGGTAAGTGCTTGTAGCTTTAATCAATTCGGTATTATGGAGGTTAAGAAAAGCGGAAACCCCTCTAGTTTAGGGAGGTGGCCGAATATGGGTATAGGCTTTATGGGGTTCTTCTTTTAATATTTTTATGGTTTCTATAGTGGAGGAACAGCAAGGTGTAGTGTCAATTTGGATTAGCTTGGATCACCGAAGTGGCTAGTTCTCATCATAAATCTCGGCAAAGGTAAGGTGCCTAAGGCCATTATGGATGGTGGCCGAATGTGTAATTGTTAATATTAGATGGTTCTTGATTTGGTTCAATTATTATGAGATTATTTATTAACGGTTGATTATAGGAGAAATCGTGTAGGAGATCTCATCGAGGAATATCGTAAAACAGGTGTGTAACGAACCCTTTTTCATAGCGTAAAGCGATAAATGCCGAAAAGCCAAAATGTCGAAATTCTGGCATTTCGAGGACGTGTGAGCAAGCGAACGCTCATTAGTTAGGTAGATTCGTTGAGATGATAATCGGAAACATTGGAAACGGTAAGAGCATGATTTTTTGGCTTTCACGGTAAGTTGGGCCTCGAGAGGCTGAAGTAGGGCCCAATAGGCTTTCGGGCCCATTTGGGTAAAATTGGTGAAAAATGAAAACCTATTAAATTTCGCATCGAGACTGATAAAACCGTTATGGAATATAGGCTAAATGGGCCTAGATGACAAAATTGGCTATGTAGGGCCCATTAGGGGTTTTTGGGCCCAATAACTCGATTTTGCTAAAAATGGGCCAGAGTCACTGTTTGCACCCATGAATTGTTAGTGACGCTCCTGATGTTATAACTGGTACATTCCTTATTCATAGCACGCCTTACACTGCTTTGATTGATGTGGGTTCCACTCACTCATATGTTGCTTGTGATGTATCTAGGGCTTTGGATGTGCTTCCTGAGGAAACTGTGAGTGGGCTATCGGTGATAAGCCCTTTGGGACATCCGGTTAAGGTAGATAAACTTTTTAGGGCAGTGCCTTTAATGACACAAGATAAAACTTTTGAAGGAGATTTGATGGAGCTTTCCATTTGGGGATTTTGATCTTATCTTGGGAATGGACTGGTTAACTAAACACAAGGCGACGTTGGATTGTGCTGCAAAGAGGATGGTACTAAGAACTACCGAAGATGAGGAGATAATGGTCAGAAGGGAACGAAGGGATTATTTGTCCAATGTTGTTTCAGCTTTAAGAGCCGAGAAGTTGATTTGGAAAGGTTGTGAGGCGTACTTGGCCTTTGTAAGTCAAACCACAGTTGAGGAGATAATGGTGGAGTCGGTTAGGACCATTAAGGAATTTCTGGATGTATTCCCAGATGAACTTCCTAGATTACCCCCGAACAGAGAAGTCGAGTTTGGAATCGACTTATTACCTGGAACAGCTCCTGTGTCCATTGCGCCTTATAGGATGGCACCAAAGGAGTAGAATTGAAAGCTCAGATACAGGAACTGTTGGATAGAGGGTTTATAAGACCAAGTGTTTCCCCGTGGGGCACACCGGTACTATTCGTAAAGAAGAAATATGGGACTATGCGTATGTGTATTGACTATCGACAGTTGAATGAACTGACTATCAAGAACAAGTATCCATTACCAAGAATCGATGACCTGTTTGACCAATTAAAAGGAGCCTCAGTATTTTCTAAGATCGACCTTCGGTCAGGATATCATCAATTAAGAGTTAAAGAAGTGGATATTTATAAGACGGCGTTCAGGACTCAATACGGTCATTACGAGTTTCTGGTAATGCCTTTTGGTTTGACTAATACACCGGAAGCATTCATGGATTTGATGAATCAGGTGTTCCAAACATACTTGGATCGGTTCGTAGTCGTTTTTATTGACGACATCTTGGTGTATTCGGAAACGAAAGAGAAGCATGATGAGCATCTTCGTGTAGTGCTGCAAGTGTTAAGGGAAAAGCAACTTTATGCAAAATTTAGTAAGTGCGAGTTTTGGCTGAAAGAAGTTACCTTCTTCGGGCATGTTGTGTCTGCTGAGGGGATCAAGGTGGACCCTCGAAAGATTGAGGCAATTTTGGAATGGAAGCCACCGAAGTCGGTAACAGAGATTCGAAGTTTTCTGAGGTTGGCAGGTTATTATCGGAGATTCGTGGAAGGATTTTCTGTGTTGGCAGCACCGTTAACGAAACTTATAAGGAAGGGAGCACCTTTTGTTTGGACAAATAAGGAGCAGGAAGCTTTTGAGAAGTTGAAGAAGGTTTTGACAGAAGCGCCAGTGTTGATTCAGCCAGAGTCTGGTAAGGATTTCATTGTGTATAGCGATGCGTCACATGTAGGTTTGGGCTACATGTTGATGCAAGAGGGTAAAGTGGTCACTTATGCTTCACGACAGCTTAAGCCGCACGAGGTGAACTACCCTACGCATGACTTGGAATTGGCAGCGGTAATCTTTGCACTTAAGATATTGAGGCTTTACCTGTATGGGGAGAAATGCATCATCTATACGGATCACAAGAGTCTTAAGTACTTACTGACTCAAAAGGAGCTGAATCTTAGTCAACGAAGGTGGATAGAGTTGTTAAAGGACCATAACTGTTCGATTGAGTACCATCCAGGTAAGGCAAATGTCGTGGCTGATGCGCTAAGTCGAAGGGCTGTGGTGGAGTTGAAGACGATGTTTGCTCGTCTAAGTTTGTATGACAATGAAAGTTTATTGGCTGAGTTACAAGTGAGACCGACTTGGGTAGAACAGATTAAGAAGCAACAGTTGGAGGACGAGTCGTTGGTTTCTCAGTTTCAGCAAGTTGAGAAGGGGGAGAATCCAAACTTTGGGTTAAATAGTGAGGGAGTTCTTTGTTTTCGAGGGAGAATTTGTATGCCAAAGAACTCCGATTTGAGATTGATGATTTTGAAAAAGGCACATAATGGACCTTGTGCTATGCATCCAGGAGGGAGTAAGTTGTATCGAGACTTGTGAGAGCTATATTGGTGGCCTGGGCTTAAGCGAGAAGTGACCGAATTTGTAGGGAGATGTCTGACATGTCAACAAGTGAAGGCCGAGTATCAACTGCCTTCGGGATTGTTGCAGCCGGTAAAGATACCACTTTGGAAGTGGGAAAAGGTAACTATGGACTTTGTAAGTGGGTTGCCGTTGACACCTTCTAAGAAGGATTCGGTTTGGGTGATTGTGGATAGGCTCACGAAATCTGCTCATTTCATACCTGTCCGAACCGATTACTCACTTCAAAAATTGGCCAAGTTGTTTGTGGCGGAGATAGTGCGGTTGCATAGTGTGCCAGTATCGATAATTTTGGACCAAGACCCAAGGTTTACATCTCGATTTTGGCATAAGTTGCATGAGGCATTGGGGTTGTGCTATTGAGTTTAGGGGATTATTAAAAGAGGTTTACATCGCGATTGGATTTCAGTACGGCTTTTCACCCTCAGTCGGATGGGCAGTCAGAGAGGATTATTCAGATTTTAGAGGATATGTTGAGGGGTTGTGCTATTGAGTTTAGGGGCAGCTGGGAGGACCATTTCCCATTGGCGGAGTTCGCGTATAACAATAGTTACCAAGCAAGTATTCAGATGGCTTCTTATGAGGCACTGTATGGGCGAAGGTGCCGTTCGCCCACGTGTTGGGCAGAAGTAGGGGAAAGGAAAATACTTGGGCCAGAGTTGGTAGTAGATACTGAAGACAAGATTAAGGTGGTCCGGAATCGGTTAAAGGAGGCAGCGGATCGACAAAAGTCTTATGCCAATCTGGAATGTAAGGATATTGAATATGCTGTAGGGGACATGGTCTTTTTGAAAGTTTCGCCTTGGAAGAAGATATTGAGATTTGGTAAGAAGGGTAAGTTGAGCCCACGGTTTATTGGGCCTTACCGAGTTATTATGCGGATAGGGCCGATGGCTTATCAGTTAGAGTTACCTCCAGAGCTGGATCGTATTCACGATGTTTTCTATGTGTCCATGCTAAGGCGATATTGTTCTAACCCAATTCATATCGTGCCACTAGTAGAAATCGAAGTACGATCGGGTTTGACTTTCGAAGAGGAACCTGTGCAAATACTTGATCGCGATGTCAAGGTGTTGACAAGGAGGTCAGTCCCATTAGTGAAGGTACTTTGGAGGAACCGTGGCAAGGAAGAAGCTACTTGGGAGACCGAAGAGGCAATGTGTCAACAATACCCTTAACTGTTTGGATCAGGTAAATTTCGAGGCCGAAATTTCTTTAAGGAGGGTAGAGTTGTAACATCCTGATTTTTGGGTTTTTTGCAATTCTTGATATTTTAAGTAAGTTTCTAAAATTTGTATGTGATTATCGAATTCATAATTTGAGTATGTAAATGGGCTTATGGAAGGCCCATGTGTTGGCCAAAACCCAGTAGAATTTTCAAAATTTGGACTTAAGAGTTAGGGGTTCTGGCTAGGTGACCTTATGTAAATTTTTGGGAGAAATGTATCACAAAAAGAGCTGTAGTAAAGTGGCAAGGGTGATGCCACTAAGCTCCTAAAAAGGTGGCGTGTGAAGCATAGGGGAAGACATGGGATCGATTCCCTGTGTTGGCAAATAAGGTTATTTATTTTTATGAGCAGGAAGGGTAAGTGATGGAACCCAGGTGGATTCTGTTGGAGGAGTTTGAATTAGTCAAGTGCATGGATTAAGGAGTGATAAGGGGAGAGATTTTAGGGATGATAGAGAGATAAGGGGGATCATATCTAGGAGAGATTTTAGGAGATTTGAAATGGGGGAAGTGATGGCCAGCCAAGGGGGAAGGTTAGTGTAAATTCAGCTATTGGGTTTTAGGGTGGCATTTTCCTCTTTTGTTTTCCTTCTTTCTTCCCACTTGTGCCGATTTTTCTTAAGCAATTCCTCTCTTTTCTCTTCCATTATTTCGTCTATAAACTCTTTACCCCCATTTTCCTCTCTTTCATTTATAGTAAAAGCCGAACTCATCCTTCTTTTCATTGCTAACCGAATAGCAACAAGCCAAATCCCGTAGGAGGCAAGGGAAGTCGATTTCTCCATAAAGGTATACGCAAGTTTTTTTTTCTTTCTTTTAGCCGATTCATGTTATGTCAGAAGCCTTTCAACTCTTTTGCCAACACCCTTTTTGGTCTATAACCACTTCTTCTTCAGTGATCCAAAAGCCGAAAGCACAGCATCCTTGGGTGACTTGGTGGCCGATTCTTAGGATCCTTGTGGTGCAATTTTTGCTCGTGTTTTGAAGCTGGGACTGCGTTGAATCAGAGTTAACACGGGATTGGAACCGTTTGGGTAGGTGAACCTTGGTAAGTGCTCGTAGCTTTAATCAATTTGGTATTATGGAGGTTAAGAAAAGCGGAAACCCCTCTAGTTTAGGGAGGTGGCCGAATATGGGTCTAGGCTTTATGGGGTTCTTCTTTTAATATTTTTATGGTTTCTATAGTGGAGGAGTAGCAAGGTGTAGTGTCAATTTGGATTAGCTTGGATCACCGAAGTGGCTAGTTCTCGTCATAAATCTCGGCAAAGGTAAGGTGCCTAAGGCCATTATGGATGGTGGCCGAATGTGTAATTGTTAATATTAGATGGTTCTTGATTTGGTTCAATTATTATGAGATTATTTATTAACGGTTGATTATAGGAGAAATCGTGTAGGAGATCTCGTCGAGGAATATCGTAAAACAGGTGTGTAACGAACCCTTTTTCATAGCGTAAAGCGATAAATGCCGAAAAGCCAAAATGCCGAAATTCTGGCATTTCGAGGACGTGTGAGCAAGCGAACGCTCATTAGTTGGGTAGATTCGTTGAGATGATAATCGGAAACATTGGAAACGGTAAGAGCATGATTTTTTGGCTTTCACGGTAAGTTGGGCCTCGAGAGGCTGAAGTAGAGCCCAATAGGCTTTCGGGCCCATTTGGGTAAAATTGGTGGAAAATGAAAACCTATTAAATTTCGCATCGAGACTGATAAAACCGTTATGGAATATAGGCTAAATGGGCCTAGATGACAAAATCGGCTATGTAGGGCCCATTAGGGGTTTTTGGGCCCAATAACTCGATTTCGCTAAAAATGGGCCAAAATTACTATTTGCACCCATGAATTGTTAGTAACCGTTAATAAACATGGAAACCCTAACTTTTGGTAAAATTATAGGATTACCCTTATAATATGAAAATGATCGTTTTGCCCCTAGGTAAAAATGACCATTATACCCCTAGGGTTTATATATAAATTTAATACATGGGATTTTGATAAACATGGTATGTATGATATGCACATGACATGTATGATATGCACATGATATGTATGATATGCACATGATGTATTCATAAATGCATTGGGTTGGGTTTTTATATGGATGGAAGAAGTGCAAAAGGGCTTATGCCCCAGTTATCAAAAGGGCTTATGCTTCAGTTATTAAAAGGGCTTATGCCCCAGCTATTAAAAGGGCTTATGCCCCAGTTATTAAAAGGGCTTTTGCCCCAGTTATTAAAAGAGGCTAGGCCTCCAGTTATATGATTAAGCAGGTATGCTGCCAGTTGAGAGTTATGGTTGGGTGGGTTGAGTTATACCCCACATGGTGTGTTGGTTGGTACGGGTGGAGAGTAGCGGATGGTGGGTCGAGTAGTCTCCCCAAATGGGCTTGCACTCATTTGTTTTTTTCATTGACGATACATGTGATATTGAAATGGGCCTATGGGCCATACCGTTTACAGTAAAAGGCTTCGGCCGAGTTATATGATTTATGAAAAGGCTACGGCCTAGTATATACATATTGAGATTGGACTTGGGCTAAGGCCCAGCAGGCTGATATTGTTTTGGGCTCTAAAAGGGGCTTGTTGCAGACTGAGTTTCCAAACTCACCCCCTTTCCTTAACCTTGCAGGTGAGCCTTGATGTGGGGACTTGGAGCCGGAGGGGATTCAGAGTGGCCACGGTGATCGCCTTTGGGCTCTTAAATAAGCATTGGTTTTCTTTAAATGTCCTTTAATTATTATTTATTCTTGGGTTGTAATAAGGCCATTTTAACTTTTCTTTTGCTTCTTTTCGGGATTATCTTATTTTAATAACTTTAAAACTGGTTGAAAATTATACAAATGGGCTAGACTTAGGACGTGTTTTCCAAACGATACTTGATTTCAAAATATCACAACACCACGATTACTCGATTTATCAAAGACGTCCACTTAAACAAATTTAAACTCGATATAACAAAGTGTGGCAATGGTCGTGGGCATGTCTAGGATTGGATCCAACCGAAGAGCTTGGTACTTAAGCAGCCTTCATGGCTCACCTCCTCTGTCTCGGATACCTACCTGGTGCCCAGCTTCCGTTCACTTTGTTAACTCAACAAAATATATGGTTTTTAAAACACTAAAACGGAACATGGATTTTCAACTCCAATATGGCACGTCAGATTCGGCCATAACGTCTGGGCCGGGTTTGGGGTGTTACATATTAAGTGAAAAAAACCTGGATGCTTGGATGAGGGCCTTTTAAATTATTGTGTTAAATAAATGACACAAGGAAGCTTGTAGTCTAGTGGTTGTGGCGTCATTAAGGTTGTGTGGGAGCCTGGGTTCAAGCCTTGGCTCTTGCTATTTATTTTGGTTTTTTTTAAGGGAACCTGGACTTTGGCCTTTAGACCTTATAATTAATTGGGGATAAAATATGACACAAAAAGAGCCTGTGGTGAAGTGGCAAGGTGGCGTCATAGAGTTGGCAAGGAGGTCCAGGGTTCGAAACTCATGGCAATCAAAGAGCATTTATTTTGGTAACAGTGGGCGGCAAGAGTTGGTGTTGAATTTAAACTCTGATGTTGGAGGGATCCCACATTGGGAAGCTAACATAAGAGGGGATGCGAAGCTGGCTAAATAAAGAGAACCATGAGGAGAGTAGAGGTACCTTTCTTGGCTGATCCCTTTCGCTTTATGGCGTGCTCGTTTAGGTTGGGCGTCGGCTAAGAGTGCTCGGAGCGTGGATTAACTCCAGTCGCCAATCAGGTGTGTATTTCTCACTACTCTAGCTATAGGATGGCTACTTCGGGCCGTGATGGGCCGAAAGGGGTCATGTGGGCCTAATGGACCTACGGGCCCAATTAGATAAGTTGTTTGATTGTGTAGTAAATATTGGACTAGGCTAGGTGAATCTCATATTTGTGGCTAGATTTGGGCTAAAAGGGCCACACGAGGGTGTGGGCCATTTGGGCCGAGAATAGGCATTAGGCCCATTCGTATTGTTATCCCTGTTTAGAATACTTTAGTTTACCAAATTACTGAAATGCCCTCAATTTGTAAAATTACCGTTTTACCCTCGATTTACAGAATTACCGTTTTACCCTCGATTTATAGAATTACTATTTTACCCTCGATTTATAGAATTACCGTTTTACCCTCGATTTATAGAATTACCGTTTTACCCTCGATTTATAGAATTACCATCTTACCCTCAATTTATAGAATTATCGTTTTACCCTCGATTTATAGAATTACCGTGTTACCCTCGATTTACAGAATTACCATTTTACCCTCGATTTACAAAATTACCGTTCACCCTCGATTTACAAAATTACTAAAATACCCTTGGTTTACAAAATTACCAAAATACCCTCGATCAGTAAAATTACCAAAATACCCTTGGTTTGTAAAATTACTAAAATACCCCTGGTTTGTAAAATTACCAAAATACCCCTAGCTTGTAAAATTACCAAAATACCCCTGATTTGTGAAATTATCAAAATACTCTCGATTTGTAAAATATCAAAATACCCCTGTAGGGTAGAATTATCGAAATACCCCTGTAGGGTAGAATTACCGAAATACCCTTGTAGGGTAGAATTACTGAAATAACCCTATAAGGTAGAATTACTAAAATACCCCTATAGGGTAGAATTACTGAAATACCCCTATAAGGTAGAATTACCGAAATACCCTTGTAGGGTAGAAATACCGAAATAGCCCTGTAGGGTAGAATTACCGAGATACCCTTGTGGGGTAAAATTACCATTTTGCCCCTAGGGTGTTAAATGACTGTTTTGCCCTTGTGGGCAAGTGACTGACTTGGACTGTGTGGTTGACGGATTTGATTGTGAATATATGTTGGTGATATGAATGACTTGACTGTGATTGTTTGATTCAAATATGGGCATGACATTCTGCATACATGACATGTTGCATGGGTTGGGTTTTATAAATGGAGGAAGTGCTAAAAGGACTATGCCCCAGTTTACCGAAAAGGGCTTTGCCCCAGTTTACCGAAAAGGGCTTTGCCCCAGTTATTAAAAGAGGCTAGGCCTCCAGTTATATGTTAAAGCAGCTATGCGGCCAGTGGAGAGTTTGGTTGGGTGGGTTGAGTTATTCCCCACAGGGAGAGCTTGGTTGGTACGGGTGGAGAGTAGCGGATGGTGGGTTGAGTAGTCTCCCCAAATGGGCTTGCATACATTCATTGGTATTTCATGTGATAGTGAAATGGGCCTATGGGCCATATCGTTTACAGTAAAGGTTTCGGCCCAGTGATATGATTTATGAAAAAGCTTCGGCCCAGTAACCGTTAAACAAAAGGCTTCGGCACAGTATATGTCGAGAATGAATAGGGCTTTGGCCCAGATTGTACTGAGACCGTGTTATTCACTGTTTGTTTGTTATTGGGATTACACACTGAGTTTTCGTAAACTCACCCCGTTTCTAACTGTGCAGGTAATCCCTAAGCTTAGATGGTTTGGAGCTGCGAGGGACTCGGAGATGGCCACACTATTGTTTCTATTTCTTTTAATTGCAATTAGATTTTGTTTTGGGTTTTTAAATTATGTAATAAGGCCGTAGGTGGGTTTTAAGTTTTAATTTGGATTGTGATTTCTTATACTAAATTGCTAGTTTAGGAAAACTTGAGATTTCAAAATAGCATGATTTTTCTAGGGAACACGAGCTTCCAACAACAAAGTTTTCAAAATGCTTCCGCGATTTTAAATGAGGTAATATACCAAAGGCAAACAAATTGGTAAACGTTTTGATGAGAACTTTAGTTTAATAATAATAAAGGATTTTGGATTCAGTAATAGATTTTCACCAGAAAGATCAAATTTGAAAAATGGTTTGATCTGACGCACCAGATTCGGCCATAACGTCTAGGCTGGGTTTGGGGTGTTACATAGTTTACCATTTTACCCTTGGTTATTAAACCATTTAATCATCAATTATAAGGCCATTAATGTCCATCTCCACTATCAATGGTCTAATTTCAATGTAAGGACTTCACATTTAATCAACCGTAGCAATTAAGCACTTTTAACTTATACCATGCTACTTTTTCATTTTTTTAGTCCTTTTCTCAAATTAAGTATTTAAACGATAATATTATTTCACGGCTTTCACACATATATAATCACATGCTATAAACACCAAAAATAATATTGAAATAATTTTCCAACCTCAGATTTGTGGTCTCGAAACCACTATTTCAATTTAGCTAAAATCAGGTTGTTAGACTGATGGAGACTCTTTCAGAAGTTTTAGAAAGATCATATGCAAATTCTATGTAATAGCCCAAAATTGGGTCTAGTTGGAACAGAGGTTTCGGGGCCACAAAATATGAGATAAAAATAATTATTTTATGATTATTTTGAGGTCTATGATATGATTTCATGATTGTGTGAAAATTTCGTGAAGGAATTCTATGCATAAAGTGCTAAATTTGAAGTTAGGGACTAAATCGAATAAGTTGCAAAACTTGCATTCTAGAAGTTTCTAGTATGAAATTGCTTTGAAACATTAAGTAGAAATTTGACCAATTTCTAAGTGATGGACAAAAATTGGACATGGATGGAATTTTTCAAAGTTTAGTAAGGAAGGGCATTTTGGTCATTTAGTAATTAAAAGAAATAAAAAAGGAAAATAAAGCCAAAATTTACTCATCTTTTTCATGGAGGCCGAAATTAGCATGGGGAAACCATGACTAGGGTTTTCAAGCTTTCCAAGCTCAATAGTAAGTCCGTTCTAACCCTGTTTTTCAAGTTCTTTACGTTTTTAGAATCCCGGTAATTTGATTAAGCTTATTCTAACAATAATTTAAGCTAGGGTTCATATTTGGAAAAATACCCATAGATGAAATGTGTTTATTTTTCTGTTTTATGATAGAATATGAGGTTTTAAATTATGTTAGACAACTTGTGCTACTCGGTTTTGAGTGAAAACGAGTAAAAGGGCTTAATCGGTAAAAAACCTAATAGTCATAAGTATATGTTAGAGTGAGAATTTGATGTTGCCATAGAAGGGAAAAGTGACCAGCATGTCATAAAACATAAGAATAAGGGATGAAGTTTAATTCCCGAGCCTAGGGGAAAAAGTGTAAATATGCAAAAGTTTAGGGGCAAAATTGTAATTTTTCCAAAGTTTGAGTTAAGGACTATTTTGAATAGTACATTAATTAAATAAGTAAAATATGATGTTTTAGATCCTAGAAAATGCGATTTGAACCTAGAATGAGAGAAAAATCGAAAATTGGGAAAGTTGGTAAAATGATCGTTTTAGTATCGAGGCAAGTTCATATGTATAATAAGCATTAACTTATGCATGCTTCAATGTAAAATTCATATATTTATTATAATGTTCGAGTTGTTGAAAGTATGTAAGTTGGTATGATAATAATACAGCAATAACGCTGTAATTTATATTTGAAAGTTAAATTTAGTGAATTAATTGAATTATGTTAAATTAAATGATTATGGTGCCAAGTTTATGAATTGATTTAAAAATATGTCTACGGTACATGAAGTGCATTGAATTATCATACATAAATGTGATTTCTATGATTATGGATATTATGGGAAATTGTAAGTTCATATGATTTTTAATAAGGCAATGTTTAATTTAATATTATTGCCTTGATATTGAATGAGATGTAAGTTTATATGTAAGTAATACATCAATATTACTTGTATTATGATATTTTATAATAATATTGGAAATATGTTTGTGGATAATTACTTGATTGGTGAAATTGTTGGAAAAGAGAGAGAAATCCCGGTTGAACCTTCGGAAAGATTGGATGATACAAATAGTATGTAGCTAGGTCACATGTATGGTGCTGAGTGCACATCATGTGTACAAGAGAGCTACAAGACATTATGTTGTAGCTAGGTCACATGGGTGATACTATGTGTACACCATGTAGACAAGAGAGCTACGGGATATATACAGCTAGGTCGCATGCGTGGCTCAGGTGAAGGACACCATGTAGACAAGAGAGCTACGAGACAAATTGGCTAGGTCACATGGGTGGTACTGAGTGTTCACCATGTGTACAAGAGAGCCAAACTCTATGACAGGTGGAGCTATGTGCTAAAACCACCAAGTATCGAGGATTGATCCGAAGTGTTCAACGGGAGACTCTCTATGTATTGCTTTGTGAGTTTTGTGATGAATAAGTGCATGAACTTGGTTATGTGAATGATGTGTTCATTAAGTGACCAGGATGTGGTAAGGTTATAAACAAGTAAGTTATACATGAGGATGATTTTATGGTGACCTTGTGATCATGGGCCTATACCTGTGATGTATGAAATGTGGTGAAAATGATTTGTGATATTTATGTTAAAATGAGGTTAATACAAAGAAAGTGTGAAAGAGTGAATTAGCAATAAAATTGTTTTGGACAGTAGCAGTGACGTGATTTTGAAAAATCACCAAAAATAGTATAGATTGAATCAGAGACTAAATAAGATACTAAATTAAAGGGTAATGAGTCTATTTTCATCTAAAAGAAACATAACAAGAAAAGGAGTTCTATATTTTGATATATTATGTTTTTGTGAGACTGGTTCAGAATGATTACGTGATCCCCTGTTCTGACTTTGGAAAATCACAAAAATTTGGATAAAAATAATTAGAGGCTTAAAATTATATTTTTAAAATCCCTAATTAGTCTATTTTCAATATAAATCAACACTTACATTATCATATTTCTGTATAGTGAGATAATTAATATTTAGTGAAGAGAGGTCAGAACTGTCAGAATGTGAAACAGGGGAAATTTTAATGAATAAACTGTACTAATTGGCCAAACCAAAAATTATGAAAATTTTATGTTGCAAAGATATGTGAGTCTAGTTTCAGAGGAAATTTACGGATCTTAATTTAGAGCTCTGTAGCATGAATTATAAATAAGTAAGTGACTATGACTTGTGCGGACAGTTTGATGTGAGCATTTATTAGTAAATTGTGAAATCGTACTTACAAGAATGCTATATACATTAAGGATGTGGAATGGAGAGGAGGAGGAGGAAAATAAATATATGTGGAATACATGGAAACTATGGTATATGAAATATTGATATAATGAAATAAATGATATGTGTTTATAAGAAAACAGAAAGAGAATGATATGTATCATGACATGTATATATATATGACTAGTCTCAATGTAATGCTTGTAGGGTATGGAGTTGAAATAAAATATTTTAGGCAAACATTTTATTTGCACATCTGAATTGTGGTATTTTATAAAGATATGATCTAGTTTTAAATATGAATGCTTGATGATTAAGCTGAAGATATTTGGTAAGATGATAATCTTGGTATAAATGTATAAGTGGTACTATAATAAACAAGGTAAAATGAGTATGAGAGACACATGTATGATGATATACAAATGCTGTGTTTGTGGTTTAATTGAGAATATTTAATCATTAAATGAATACCATGTTATATGCTTTTGATTTTTTATAAGTGTGTAAGAGATTAAGGTTGACCAAAGCTTGGAAAATAGCCTAGGTATATTCCACACAAGCAGAGACACGACCATGTGTCATAGCCGTGTATGAAACATGACTTTGGGACACGGGCGTGTGGAACCTTAAAGCATGAAATTTTCAAGATTTTCGTAAGTTCTCGATTTAGTCCCGAACCCTTTCTAAAGTATGTTTTGGGCTTCGTAGACTCAAATAAGGGACTATGTGTAACTGAATGAACGTTTTGAAATATGAATGAAATTTTATGGCCCGTATTTTAGTTTAATGTTTGTATGTTTGTCCGGTAATGCCTCGTACCTTATCCCGGCCTCGGGTACGGCTAAGGGGTGTTAATTTAGTGGCATCAGAGCAAGTTTAGTCGATTCTCGGACTAACATAGTAAGTGTGAGATTTTAGTTATACATGCCACAAATATGTGATAATGTGATGTCTCCCGACACTAATAAGGACCATTTTGTTTAAAATGAAGTATTCTCCAACCGAGCTACATCTGACCATTTAATAGTAATATTGAAGTATTTGAATAAAGTGTAGCTATGATGTGTTAAACTCGGGAAGGTATGAATAAGAATTCGTGATATATATATGTGATAATATGTCAGATGAAAGTTTATATAGTGATATATTTATTCATATTTGTTTGGCCTACATATGCTATTGCATGCTTAACTAAATTAATTAGTAAATGTGATGACTAAAGTTATTCAAAATTCATAGAATGTATGAGTGAGTGCACTTGTTTGAAATGAGATAATTGGAAATTTTATGTAAGACAGATATGAATAATAAATTGTTTGAAGTGGATAGTATGATTATAATGATATATGTGGATAATGAAAAAAATGTGTCATATAGATATACGTCAGAATCGAGTTAGAGACTGTACGACCTCACCCCCTTACCGATGAGGTGTATATAATGGAAATTCATGAGAATCATGTTGACTAAGTTCCTAAGTGTGGAATCAAAGTGTTCAGTGATAAAATAATTATAGATATGACCAGAGACTAAGAATGGTTGACAAGTGAATGACAGAGTTAGAGAAATATCAGAGGTGACTGAGTTATCTTGGGATTCAAATTGATGATAGAGTGTTTCTGAAAGTATCATCTTGAAAACAATTAGTTAGTAATGCTAGAAATTATGAGAAAGATACTAAACTTCACTTCGGTAAGATTTTCGAGGACGAAAATCTCTAAACGGGGGAGAGTTGTAATAGCCCAAAATTGGGTCTAGTTGGAACAGAGGTTTCGGGACCACAAAATCTGAGATAAAAATAATTATTTTATGATTATTATGAGGTCTATGATATGATTGCATGATTGTGTGAAAATTTCGTGAAGAAATTCTATGCTTAAAGTGCTCAATTTGAAGTTAGGGACTAAATCGAATAAGTTGCAAAACTTGCATTCTAGAAGTTTCTAGTATGAAATTGCTTTGAAATATTAAGTAGAAATTTGACCAATTTCTAAGTGATGGACAAAAATTGGACATGGATGGAATTTTTCAAAGTTTAGTAAGGAAGGGCATTTTGGTCATTTGGTAATTAAAAGAAATAAAAAGGGAAAATAAAGCCAAAATTTACTCATCTTTTTCATGGAGGCCGAAATTAGCATGGGAGAAACCATGGCTAGGGTTTTCAAGCTTTCGAAGCTCAATAGTAAGTCCGTTCTAACCCTGTTTTTCAAGTTCTTTACGTTTTTGGAATCCCGGAAATTTGATTAAGCTTATTCTAGCAATAATTTAAGCTAGGGTTCTTATTTGGAAAAATACCCATAGGTGAAATGTGTTTATTTTGCTGTTTTATGATAAAATATGAGGTTTTAAATTATGTTAGACAACTTGTGCTACTCGGTTTTGAGTGAAAACGAGTAAAAGGGCTTAATCGGTAAAAATACCTAATAGTCATAAGTATATCTTAGAGTGAGAATTTGATGTTGCCATAGAAGGGAAAATTGATTAGCATGTCATAAAACATAAGAATAAGGGATGAAGTTTAATTCCCGAGCCTAGGGGCAAAAGTGTAAATATGCAAAAGTTTAGGGGCAAATTTGTAAATTTTCCAAAGTTTGAGTTAAGGACTTTTTTGAATAGTACATTAATTAAATAAGTAAAATATGATGTTTTAGATCTTGGAAAATGAGATTTGAACCTAGAATAAGAGAAAAATCGAAAATTGGGAAAGTTGGTAAAATGATCGTTTTAGTATCGAGGTAAGTTCTTATGTATAATAAGCATTAATTTATGCATGTTTCAATGTAATAATAAGGAAAGTCGATAAAAATTGATTTCCGAGCCTAGGGGTAAAATAGTCATTTTGTGAAAGTCTAAGGGCAAAATGGTAAATTTTCCAAAAATGTGAATTGTTGCTTGAGTAAATTATCAAGTGATTAAATGGATGAATTTTTATTATTTTAGATCAAGAAATACAAAATCTGAACCTAAACCGGGGGAAAGCCAAGCAAGTAGACTAAAATTGACTAGTCACCTACATTTTGTGATCCGAGGTAAGTTGTATGTTAATAATGCAACTATATCTTTATGATGTGTAATTGAGTTGATATGACATAAATTGTCATGATTTTGAATATGAGAAAACATGCCGAGAAATTTAGGTAGTAAAGACTTTCGTTGAACATTCGGAATAGACTTGGATATCTGTACCGTGATAATGGGTGATATGTGTGCTAGTGTAAGACATGTCTAGGATATTCATCAACCACAGTATGAGAGCCAGTGTATAACATGTATGGGACATGCATCGGCCTTGAGATATTTAAGCTAGTGTAAGACATGTCTGGGACATGCATCGGTATTGAAACGAGAGCTAGTGTAAGACATGTCTGGGACATGCATCGGCCTCACGATATAGAAGCTAGTATAAGACCTATTTGGGACATGGCGTGTAATGCCCCCTTACCCGAGACCGTCACCGGAGTCGAGCATGAGACATTACTAAACTTAGTTTAGCATTTAAACAAGTTCAAACAATTCTCGTAGTAAACTGTCCATCTGCGTCACAGTCGCTAAAAAAAATCATATCTCGAGTTACGAAACTTGAAATCAAATTCCGTAAATTTTCCCTGAAACTAGACTCATATATCTACTTACTAATTTGTTTCTAGAATTTTTTGTAGGGCCAATTAGTACAGTTTATTAGTTAAAGTCTCCCCTGTTTCAGTGTTCAGCTACTCTGACCCCTGTGCACTACGAATCAAATTTCTTCCTGTACAGATATACAATGATCATGTAGTTTGTTTATATTAAAAATATCTCAATAAGGAATCCATACACATAAAATGTGAGTCGTAATTATTTTTACACAATTTATGATGAATTTCTAAATTCAGAACAGGGAATCCAGAAATTGCTCTGACCCTGTTTCACCAAAACGTAAATATCTCATAAAATACAACTCTTTTACCTATTTTGTTTCTTCCACATGAAAATAGATTCATTAATATTAAATTCCATCTTTTATTCATCATCTAATACTATCTCTACTATTTTTAGTGAATTTTCAAACTCACATCACTGCTGCTGTGTGATTCTGTTTTATAGCCAATTTCACCATTTTATGGATTTCCATAGATTAGTTAGCACATAAAGCATACGTGTTATCAAATATAGTCTTGATTAGCCACTCCAATAGCTAATCATTCTCAAACATTTCCATGCCATGCATGAGCTGTATCATAAGATTATATACACAAAATGATTATAATGCTATACATGCCATATTTCCAAAATATACAAGTCATTATACCGAAATAGTTTGTTGATAGTGTGAGTGCGCCACTGACCGTTCCTGATCTCCTAGCCGGCTTGACAAAACTACGAAGAATAGAGAGGAGGGAGTAAGTATAATTGCTTAGTAAGCTCACATGTAAATAGCAAGTAACATAACCATGCAACCACCAAAGCATTTATGTCATATTTCTCATTCATGATCCTACCATATTATTGTTATATTGAAGTCTCAACCCGAGGGTTAAGCACATACCTTGTGACACCCCTAATTTGACCCTAGTCAAAAAATGGTTTCGGGACCACAAAATCGAGTCATAAAAATAATTAGCCGTCATATTTTATGTTTATTATATGTGAATATGAATGTGTGAAAGTTTTAAGCTTCGATTTAGTCGATTGCATGTGAATTTAGTAATAGGACTTATGTGTGACACTTTTGAAATGCGATAGGTTAATCTATAAGGACCTATTAATGCATGTTGTATAAAAGAAGGGTTTGCATGTCAAATTAGCCAAAAATCTAGATGGTGGCCGGCCATGCTATGGGGTAAAACATATTATAGACATTTTATGCTAATATGTGTGGGAAGAATAATAAAATATGAGGGGAGTGGGAGGAGAAACCAAAGTTGTCTCCCCCTTACTCCCCATTGCCGTGACTAGAGAAAGGGGAGGAAAAAACAAAGTTCTTTCTTTGTTGTTCAACTTGGCCGAATAGAAGAAACAAAGGAGGGGAAGAATTTCTGGGTCACTTGAGTCATTAAAGAGGTTAGTATATTATGTCAAATTGTGAAATTTTAACTTGTGTTAGGTAAATAATCATGGTTCTTACTTAGCCCATGCTAAAATTTGTAATTTTGATGGATGATTGGAGCATTCGGCTAGGGTATAAAGGAAGGGATTTTGGTTGTTTCATCTAAGTATTGATGATGAATGTGTTATGGAAAGAAATCGGTCTTCCTAAGAATATGATTTGTGAATGTTTATATTAGTAATAGCCGAAATTAAAGAGGTTTGATGTCTTGAACAAATGTTGTTTATATGTTTTGAGTTAAGTAAAAAAATTTATGTTTGAACACTTAAGGATTCGGCATTGTTCATGACTATTTTATTTAGAATGTGATTTTGACTATTACGAATATTGGAATGTAAGTATAGGTGTGATCGGTCATAGGAATTTGATATGAAGTTTTGTTAGGTGAGTGATGAATGGCCGAATGAATTATATACATTGTGAGGATGAAATTTGTATATAAATTGTGTATGTGTGATTTTATTAGTTAATGGTGTTTTGGCATTATATTTTGTTATGTGTGCATTCGGACTTTAGGGGTAATAAGATGAAGTTAAAAGGGTTAAAGAAGTTTCTAAGGCTTGATAAGTTATTGTAGCCATTGCCGATTATATAATTGGTTAAAGGAAACTTCAAATCGTCCATGTATGAATACATGAGTTGATTATTAAATGAGTATTCGGCAACATTTATAATAATGAATATGAGAGTGTATATACATACATGTTGTGCATAACTTGAGTAATCGACTAAAATATATTTATATGTATGTTGATAGCTTATGTATACGCCTTGTGTCAGTGAGACATTCGAATATAAATATGTGTTAAAGTTACATATACAATTGTTTAATGTGACTTATCAAGTACACAAATTTGAAAACGAACGATAATAGACTTAAGTGGTCAATTGATTCAAATGAATTGGTTTTAAAATGTATATGGATGCCGTAGGACTATGTTTGATTGGGAAGTAAATTTGTTTGATTTAGCTCAAGAGCTTAGAGGATCAAAGTTGGATAGGGGAAAGGAAAAGGTAATCGAATAGCCGTTGAAATCGTTCGACAACTTCCGAGGTAAGTTTTAAGTGATTAAACGTTGAGTAAATTCAATCATAATAGGACATAATGAGTTGATTTAATAAGATATGATGTGGCCATGATATGTCTTAAACTCAAATGGTAAGTTCATAAGTGTTTGGACTTGGAAATTTAAGAGCAAATTGTAATAATTTGCTTTGGACAGCAGCAGTAACGTGATTTTAGAAAATCACTATAACTTGTTGGTGTGGAATTATAGGCTGAACAAAATGTGTAATCAAAGCTTAGTTAGTCTAGTTTCTTATAAAAGAGACCGTGTAGGCAAAGAAATTTCCTATAAAGAGATATTTAAAGTTGTGTGGGACATTGTCAGAATGACTCCGAAATCCCCTATTCTGTTTTTAGAAAATCATTATAATTTGTACAAAAATGGTTATAAGATAAAATTCATATGCTTGGACTCCTTAATGAGTCTAGTTTCAAATGAAATCAAATAGAACACATTTTGAATTTTGTACAATGAAAAATCTGATTCGTAGTGAAGAGTGGTCAGATTAGTCAAATAGTGAAACAGGGGAAACTTTAAGAAAAATCTGGTATTGATTGGCCAAACCTAAAATTCTGGAAATTTTATGGATGGAAGATATATGAGTCTTTATTCAGGTAAAATTAACGGCAAGTGATTTTGAGTTTTGTAGCTCCAGTTATAAATAATTTAGTGACTATTGCACAGGAAAACAGCTCGTAGTGAATATGTGATTTTGTTGTAAACATGGATAAAACTTGTTTTAGTTGCTCATAAGCTATCGATTAAACCCATACGTGAATTCTAAATCGTGATATTGTAAAACGATATATGAGTGTTAGATGGATCTTGGATATTAAAATTTGTGAAATTGTAAGTTCATGAGTATTCGAATATGAAATGATAGTATGGCGTGAAATTGAATTATTCATTGGAAAATGATTGATGTAGATTCGGCCAAGATAAAGTGTATACATGGTAGTATATGTGGTATGTGAAGTATATTTGGATAATTGTGATGTGAATACATGAAAATTTATATTTTGATTTAGGATTTTATGTGATGAATGTGAATGTGTATATATGAGATAAGGCCGAATGGCCAATGTGATGAATGTGAACATGCATATATGTGATAAGGCCGAATGGCCAATGCGATGAATGTGAGCATGCATATGTGTGATAAGGTCGAATGGCCAATGTGATGAATATGAACATGCATATATGTGGTAAAGCCGAATGGCTAATGTGAAATATGTATGAGATATGTATGTATATGTGGTAAAGCCGAATGGCTAGTGTGAAATATGTAGGCGATGTGCGTATATTGTGGCCGAACGACCAAATATGAAAGGTGTGTTTATTAGATATTTGATGAGGCAAATGAATTACAAATATGACAGTCGATGTGAATGTTGTAACATGTGATTAAATGTACATGAAACTTGGAAATATATTCCGGGTAAGACCCGATGACTACGTGTGGAGATTATGTCCGGGTAAGACCCGATGACTACGTGTGGAGATTATGTCCAGGTAAGACCCGATGACTACGTGTGGAGATTTTGTCCGGGTAAGACCCAATAACTTCGTGTGGAGATTTCGTCTGAGCTAAAGGTCTCGCCGATAATCTGAGTAGAGGTTAAAGCTATAAGACTTCGTAATAAGAATTGCTTATAAATATATTCAATGCGAAAGGTTAAACAGGTATGTACTCCAAGTTTATATGTGAGCTTGATTTGAACTAAATCATAAGGTAGTTATGTGATGCATACGAGAGCAATCTATGAGACTATTCCTATGATTATGTGACATCGGATGAGTGTGAGAGGTTATGTGAAATTATACAATATATCTATGTCACATGAGCTCACTTTTATGTGAAAGTTTATCTGCCTATTGTATATGATGAGATGTGCATATTCGGTAAAGGGGATGGTATGCCCGAAGGAAGAGTGAAATAAAAATACGAACAACTATGTTATAATTTGATTGTTATCTGTTGACACTGCTTAAAACTTACTAAGCATTGTAATGCTTACTCCGTTTACTTTGTTTTCTCTGTTTTATAGATCTCATTTCGAAGCTACAGGCTCGGGGATCGTCAGCAACTAGTCACACTATCATTATCCACTGCTTATCACTGTTACGTTTAGAATTATTTTATGGCATGTATAGAATAGACTAGTGGCGGAAGAATATTTTTGGTTAATGTATATAAGCCATGCGAAAATGGCATCTTTTGAATGTTTACTTAGAGAAGTTTAAATTTTATCCCTGACTGTGCTTAGTACTTATTTAAATGAATGATCTTTATTTCAAGAAAAAGTTCAAAATTTTACTGTTCTGACATGAGTTACAAGTCCGGTAATACCCCTTACCTATTCCGGCGACAGTTACGGGATAGGGGTGTTACATACCTGTACAAATTTTCTCATTCACCACACTTACCAGCATGTCACCTTCATTTTAGGTACTCACCTTATCCACTTAAGATTTACCCGTTGAACACATCGGAATATGATTCGAATACAGAGATTTCATGCACATAAGTGTCATACCCGCAGCTAGACAAACTCAGCAGCCTGCGAAAATTATGTAGCCAAGCCACCATGTAACCCGCCCATAAGTGAACTCGGACTCAACTCAACGAGCTCGGGCGTTCGCATCCATAAGTGAACTCCGACTCAGCTCAACGAGTTCGGATGCCTAGTTACATCTCACAAACTCGAACTCAACTCAACGAGCTCAGAACTCAAATATCTTAGTGAAATGTCACTTGTATTCTAATCTATTCCCAAGGTTCAAACGGGGCTTTTCCTCGATCACACATCTTTTCCGTATTCCACGGAATATTGAAACCGATACTCGGTAGCAATTCATATTTAACAAGTAGCACACATAATTTGCATATTACTCAATAATAACCACAAAGCATAATATTTCATGATATTAATAATCGTATCATATAAATAACATTAAATTACTTAAAATGACAATTATGTTACTACATTTACACCTGAACTTACCTCGGTACAAAATAGAGAAAATTTGCAATTTAGTCCACAATCTTTTCCTCTCCCGATCAACGTCGATTTCACGTCTTTCTCGATCTAAAATAACACATTTATCTGATTTAATACTCACATTTATCAATATAGTCTTTAACTCTAACTTTGGCAAAATTGCAATTTTGCCCCTAAACTTTTGCATATTTACACTTTTGCCCCAAAGCTAAAAAATTAAATATTTTTCCTCCAAAATTATTATGTTTTATGACATCCTTATCATTTTTCCCTTCTATGGCAACATCAAATTCTCACTCTAACATGTAGTTATAAACATTAGGTATTTTTACAGATTATGTCATTTTACTCGTTTTCAAGTAAAATCGTTTAGCAAAAGTTGTTTAACACAATTTAAAGCTTCACATTCTACCATAAAACAACAAAATAAACACATTTCACCTATGGGTATTTTTCCAAATATAAGCCCTAGGTTAAATTATTGCTAGAATAAGCTAAATCAAGTTACGAGGACTCCAAAAACGTAAAGAACATTAAAAACGGGGCTTGGAATCACTTATTATGGAGCTTGGAAGCTTGAAACAAACCCTAGCTATGGATAACCCTTGAAATGTCGTCCTAATGAAGAAGATGGACATATTTTGCCATCTTTTTCCTTTTTTTAATCTTTTAATTACCGAATGACTAAAATACCTTTCATTAAAAACTTTGGTTATTTCTACCTATGTATGTCCACTTTTGTCCATGAAAACCTAATGGTATAATTACCATTTAAGGACCTCTACTTCAATTATTCTCTTCAATTAAATCCTTTAACATCTAAAACTCATATTTATCAACTTTTGCAATTAAGTCCTAATAGGCAAATTAGACATGCAATTCATGAAATTTTCTATCGATATTCTAACGCATGCATCTAATCACTCAATAAATTATAAAAATTAATCAGAATAAATTTCAGAATTGTGGTTTCGAAATTACTATTCCATTTAGGCCCTAATTCGGGTTATCACAACTCTCCCCCCTCTAGGGATTTTTATCCCTGAAAATCTTACCGGTAAACAGGTGTGGGTATTGATTTCTCATAGTTTCCTCGGGCTCCCATGTAGCCTCTTCTACTTCGTGCTTTTGCCATAATACTTTCACGAGAGCGATACTTTTATTTCATAGTTGATTGACTTCCCAAGCTAAAATATTAATCGGTTCTTCATTGTAAGTCATATTCGGTTGTAGCTCAATTTCCGTCGGTGAAATTACATGTGAAGGATCCGAACGATACCGACGTAACATAGATATGTGGAACACATCATGAATCTTCTCTAATTCAAGTGGTAATGCTAACCGATATGCTACCAGTCCAACTCTTTCAATTATCTTATACGGTCTGATAAAACGCGGACTCAATTTGCCTTTTCAACCAAATCTATGAACTTTCTTTCATGGAGACATTTTTAAAAATACCTTATCACCGACTTGAAACTCGATTTCTTTTCTTTTCAAATCCGCATAGGATTTCTGTCTATCTGAAGCAGCTTTCAAACAATCTCGAATCACATTCACTTTTTCCTCAGTTTCTTTAATTAGATCAACTCCGTAAATCTGATTTTCTTTGAGTTCAGTCCAATACAATGGCATCTGACACTTATGATCGTACAATGTTTCATATGGTGCCATCTTCAAACTCGTCTAATAACTATTATTGTAGGCAAATTCTACCAACGGTAAGTATCTTTCCCAACTACCTTGGAATTCCAATACACAACATCTGAGCATGTCTTCAAGAATCTGAATTACTCTTTCTTATTGTCCATCAGTCTGCGGATGGAAGGCAATGATAAAATTTAACTTCGTACCTAATGCCTCTTGCAACTTTTTCCAAAACTGCAAAGTAAACCTCAGATCTCTATCCGAAATGATCGAAAAAGGTACTTCGTGAAGTCTAACAATCTCACTGATATATAAATCAGCCAACTTATGAAGAGAATAATCAGTACGTACCGGAATAAAATGAGCTGATTTAGTCAATCTATCAACTATTTACCAGATGGCATCTCTCTTCCTCGGAGTTAATGTGACAGCCCTAAAGTGACCCTAGTCGGAAAGCGGTTTCGGGACCGCTAAACCGAGTCACCAAATTATTTGAATATGATAATTATTGTCTAAAATATGTGAATATGAATGTGTGAAAGTTTTAAGCTCTGATTTAGTTAATTGCATGTGAATTTAGTTAATAGGACTTATGTGTGACACTTTTGAAATGTGATAGGTTAATCTATAAGGATCTATTAGTGCATGTAATCAAAGGGGTGGACTTGCATGTCAATTTCCCCCATTTAATTAGTAGTGGCCGGCCATGACAATAAGGGTGGACAAAGTGTGATGGGTAAAACATGTCATAAACATGTTGTGTTAATGGTTTATGTTAGAAATGATAAAATAATAATGGTTAGTAGGATGATGAAAAAAAAAGAGAAAAGGTTCTCATTTGTTTCTTCATGACCGAAAAATCAAAGGAAGAAGGGGAAGAAAAGGACGAGGAGGTTCGGCCATACTTGTATCTAGATTAAGGTATGTTTGATGATGTTCCATGAGATGCATGCATGTTTTAGTTGTTAGCTTGAGTTCTACCTAGCCCATGGTTTAAATCTTTGCTATGTGATGGAGATGATATTTGGCCATGGGTGTTGTCTTCTTGGGTGGTGTTTGATGTTGGTGACGATGCATGAAGATGAGTTAAGTTTCGGCTAAGGTGGATTTGTGTTGATGTCATTTGCATGCTAAATGTGAAGCTTTATAATGATACATGTGATGGTGGATTGATGCCTCTTGGATTTTCTTTTTAGCATTTTTTTGAGATAGACATTAGGTTCTTTGTTTAACCCATGACCAAAATTGAAATGGTATGGTGTCTTGATGCATTCGGCCATAGTAGGAAATATGGTTGTTGTTCATGTTATTTGCATGAGAAATGGTAGTAAGGTGACGTGCAAATATTAGTATTTGATTACTAGTGTACATATGTGTATTAGCCGAGTTTTGAACTTGAAACAAAATGGTATGTAGTTAATACAAGTAACCATATTTGTAGGAAGTATTAAGCATATAATTGGCCTCAACATAGACATGCATATTCGGCCACATGAGATAGATTGGTGTTGCATGTATTCAGTTAGGGGCAAGCATATTGATGCTTTTATCTTGACTTAGAAAATCGGCTCAAGGAGAATTTGTTAAAGTGCTTAGTTAATTGATATTAGGTTAATGATGTGTGTATTCGGTCATGAAGGTGCACATGAGGAAATGTTAGATTAATTGTATTAAATTGCTCAATGTGATTAAAAATGCGTATGACCGCTTTTTATTTGAGCTAAACGTGGCCATATGACCTATCAACTCCTTGTCATATTCGACCATAAGCTAGCATAATGAGACCTTAATAAGTTAAATTTGCTTGAATTAGCTCAAGAGCTTAGAGGACCAAAGTTGGACAAGGGAAAGGAAAAAGTGATCGAATAGCTGCCGAAATCGTTCGACAACATCCGAGGTAAGTTTTCGAGTAATGAAACTTAGTTTACGATTTGATTAAGTCATGACGTATAGTCATAACAAAAATACGGTGATATAATGATTCTACTTGAATTATATGTTGAATTAATTAGTCTATACGTATGATGGGTAGCCGTACGTGCATAGAGATCATGTCATAAAGCAAATCAAAATCGTGCTCTTTGTATGTGGCTATTGAGCCGAAATTAGTAAGTGTGATAAGTGTCTTGTGTTTGAGCTTTGGTAATGAAAATGAAATATGGATGTGTCATGATTATTGATATATGTGCATGGTTATTCGAATGATATCCGGGCTAAGTCCCGAAGGCTTTTATGCTAGTGACTATATCCGGACTAAGATCCGAAGGCATTTGTGCGAGTTGCTATATCCGGGCTAAGACCCGAAGGCATTTGTGCTAGCGATTATATCCGGGCTAAGTCCCGAAGGCATTTATGCTAGTGACCATATCCGGGCTAAGACCTGAAGGCCTTGTGCGAGTGGTTATATCCGGCTAAATCTCGAAGATACTTGGGTTTGGGAATGAGCGATCTTGCTGTAATAATTTCAATTAATACGCTCGTAAAATCCCAACGATGAGGTATGTTTCGTATGTGCATTGAGATAATTGATTCCTTCTAAATAGTATTTGCTCAATCGACTAACAAGCTTCCGGCTTTTAGACAAGTTGATTCCTTACGTATGAATATAAAGGTTGGAAATGTGAAGTAGGTATGATTGTGAGAATATGTGTATATGAAATTATTCGTTTAGTCGTATGAATGCTATACTTCAGTTGTGCATGATTTCATTGCTCAAAACTTACTAAGCATTAAATGCTTACTCCGTTCTTTGAATCTCTGTTTTATAGATTTTGGTTCGTCAGCTATCGGGCTCGGGATTGTCGAATTCGAAGTCGTCCACACTATCAAAGCCCTTTTGGTACACTTTTGGTTGAACTCTGAAAATGGCATGTATAGGACTACCCTTTTTGTTGTTGGTCATGTACCCTTGGTTTTGTATAAATTTGGATAGCCATGCGAAAATGGCTTATATACTCTTTGAGCATAGCATTATAATCGTTTTGTATGTTGTTCATTGAGAGGTATGGAAATGTTTAGTAACGATTAGCCATTGGAATGGTTAATCATGATCATTTTGGTGCTTTGTATGACAAATTCTAGTTGATTCATGGAAAACCATGAAATAGGTAAAGTTTACCTTAAAAACAGATGCTGACAGCAGCAGTGGTGTGGATTTGAAAAATCACTAAAAATATTAGGAATGGAATTAAATAGTTAATAAATTATGTAATTGAACCTTGATGAATCTACTTTCATATGGAAGAAACGAAATGAACATATGAGTCGTATTTTAAGAGATATTTAAGTTTTCGTGGAACAGGGACAGAGCGATTTCTGGATCCCCTGATCTGACTTTGGAAATTCACTATAAATTAACCAGAGATAATTAGAGGTCATGCCATATATGTATAGATTCATTTTTGAGTCTAGTTTCGTTAGAAGCAAACGAAATAAGTAATTAATCCCTGTACTAGAAGATATATAAGTCGTAACGCATGAAGGTCAGAGTAGTCGAACCCTGACACAGGGGAGACTTTAACTAATAAACTGTACTAATTGGCTCAACCAAAAATTCTAGAAAACAATTTGTAGATGGATATATGAGTCTAGTTTCAGGTAAAATTTACGAAACTGGTTTTCGAGTTTTGGAACTCAAGATATGATTTTTAAGGTAACAGTCATGCAGTTAGCCAGCTTGTCTGGAAATTTTTAAAATGGACTGTGAGAATCAATGAAATAAGTCTGTAAATACCTCGTATTCGACTCCGGCAACGGTCTCGGGTATGGGGTGTTACAGTTAACGACAACCCTGACACAAAGTCCATGGTAACTTGATCCCACTTCCACTCAGGAATCATGATAGGCTGAAGTAGACCCAAAGGCACCTGGTGTTCAGCTTTTACTTACTGACAAATCAAGCATCACGATACAAACTCAGAAATATCTCTTTTCATTCCGTTCCACCAATACATTTTTTTCAAATCATTATACATTTTTGTACTGCCCGAATACATTGACAAACAACCACTGTGTGCTTTGTGCAAGTTCTTCCGAATCAACTTATCATTCTTCTGTACACAAATCCGATCTTTAAACATCAAGCAACCATCAGAACCAATTCTGAAATCTGATCCCGTATCAGCCTCACATTGCTTTCTCTTGGCTTGCAAATCTTGGTCACTTTTCTGAGCTTCACAAATCTCTTGTAAAAACACCGGTCTTGCTCTCAACTCTGCTGAAATCGAACAATATTCAGACACCGTCAACTGAGTATTCATAGCTCTAAAAGCAAACAACGACTTATACTCAAAGCATCGGCAAACACATTCACTTTCCCCGGATGGTAGTCAATCACAAGCTCATAATCTTTCAATAATTCTAACCATCTCCGCTGTCTCAAATTCAAGTCTTTTTGTGACATCAAGTACTTGAGACTTTTGTGGTCAGTATATACTCGGCACTTTTCACCATACATATAATGTCGCCAAATCTTCAAAGCAAACACTATAGCGCCAGTTCCAAATCATGAGTCGGATAATTCCTTTTGTGAGGTTTCAACTGCCTCGAAGCATAAGCCACAACTTTTCCTTCTTGTATAAGTACACACCGCAAGCCATTTAGAGAAGCATCACTATACACCACAAATTCTTTACCTGACTCGAGTTGTACCAACACTGGTGCCTCAGTCAGTAACTTTTTCAATTTCTCAATGCTCTGTTGACATTCTTCCGTCCACTCAAATTTAACATCCTTTTGGAGTAGTCTGGTCATAGGAGTAGCAATTATAGAAAATCCGTTTACAAACCGTCGATAATAACCAGCTAGACCTAAGAAACTTGTAACCTCAGTTACATTTTTTGGCTGTTTCTAATCAACAATGGCTTAAATTTTATTGGGATCAACCCGTATACCATCACCCGAAACTGTATGACCCAAGAATCCGACTTCTTGAAGCCAAAACTCACTTTTACTGAACTTATCATGCAACTGGTTATCTCTCAAAGTTTGCAAAACTATCCTCAAGTGCTCAGCATGCTCTGTCTCATCTTTTGAATAAATTAAGATATCATCAATAAATACCACAACAAACTTGTCCAAGTATGACCAAAATATGCGATTCATTAAATCCATAAACACGGCAGGAGCATTTGTCAAACCGAATGGCATAACTAAAAATTCATAATGATCGTACATTGTTCTAAAAGCAGTTTTAGGCACATCCGACTTTTTTACTCGCAACTGGTAGTACCCAAACCTCCAGTCAATCTTTGAGAACCATGTCGCTCCTTTCAACTGATTGAATAAATCATCAATTCTTGGCAATGGATACTTGTTCTTGACTGTCACCTTATTTAACTGTCAGTAGTCTACACACAATCTCATTGAACCATCCTTCTTTTTCACAAATAATACGGGAGCACCCCAAGGCAAAAACTCGGTCTCACAAAACCTTTGTCAGTCAACTCTTGCAACTGCGACTTTAATTCTTTCAACTCTGTTGGTGCCATTCTTTATGGAGCAATCGAGATCGGAGTTGTTCCCGATAGAAGGCAAACCCGACAACTCTTCTGGAAATACATCTGCAAAGTCACATACAATCGGCACTGATTCAATTTTCTTCTCAAATTCCTTTGTATTCAACACATACACCAAATAAGCTTCATAACCCTTTCTCAAATATCTATAAGCCGACATCGAAGAAAGCATACTAGGCAATGCCTCTGATTCGTATAATTCAACCCGCACAATTTTACCATTTTCACATTTTAATTCAATAACCTTTTGTTTACAATGTCAACCAATCCATACCCAAAATAACATCAAATTCGTCAAACGGCAACAACATCAAGTCGACCGGAAAATAATGGCCTCTAATCATCAAAGGACATTTCTTGCATACTTTATCAACTATAACACATTTTCCTAACGGGTTTGACACTTTAATCATAAATTCTGTAGACTCAACAGGTATACTCATATTAGACACCAATTTCATGCACATATATGAATGAGTAGAACCGGGGTCAATCAAAGCAATAACATTAACATCATAAAGAGAGAAAATACCAGTGATCACATTGGGAGATGAAGCATCTTCACTCACCCTTATGGCATAAGTTCTAGCCGGAGCTCTAGCTTCAGTTTTATATGTTGAATCCCTAGCTACATTCTTGCTGCTTGCCTCATTCCCAACATTTCTCGAAGATCTTCCTCTCGAAACTGCACCACTAGGTTTTGCATTCTGAAATTATTCTTTCTGAATTCTCTCGGGATAGTCTCTAACAAAATGATCTGGAGAACCACACTGATAACATTCATTAGTTCTACATGGACCAAGGTGACTTTTACCACATCGTTGGCACTCGGGTCTAACAAATCTCGAATTTCCCACACTAGCAACAAAAGTAGTCTGGGATTTAAAACCCACATTTTGTTTCTTACGATTCCTATACGAATGTCTGGCAAAAACATGAGAACGAGAATACATATCTCTGGATTTTTCACTACTCATCGGTCTTTTCTTCAAATTTCTAGTTTCAGCCTCAGCCTTTCTCTTTTCATTAATTAGTTCTTCAGCCTTGCAAGCCCGATCAACAAGTACTACGAACTCTTTCAACTCAAGAACTGCCACAAATACTTTAATGTCTTCATTGAGTCCGTCTTCAAATCGTCTGCACATTTTAGCCTCTGAAGGAATATATTCTCTAGCATACTTACTCAATCGAACGAACTCCCTTTCATACTCAGTAACTGTCATGTTGCCTTGTTTCAACTCGAGAAACTCTTTAAGCTTCTGATCAACAAATCTTTCACTGATGTATTTCTTCAGAAATTCTTCTTGAAAGAACTCCCAAGTCACTTTCTCTTTTGGTACCACTGAAATCAATGTCTTCCACCAATAATAGGCTGAATCTCTCAACAAGGATATAGTACATTTAAGCACTCTTCAACTGTACAAGATAATTCATCAAATACCCGAATAGAATTCTCAAGCGAAAATTCTACTTTCTCGGCATCATCATCAACATTTGCCCTGAATTCTTTAGCCCGTTGGTTGCAAATTCTATCAATTGGGGTTCTATGAAATTTCATCAGATTCATACCTTGAGGCATCGGGGGTACTGGTTGAGGAATCGGGGGAGGTGGGGAAGGTTGTTGAGCATTAGGGTTTGTACGAACGAACTCGGTGTACCATGCATTCTTTATCTGGAGAAAGGCTTCCCAAGCCCTTTCTCCTCTTCCTTGACCAACAGTAGGAGGTCGACTTTCAATCGGCACTGCCCCTTCAGCAGGAGATGGTGCATTGCTCTCTACATCATCAGCGACAGCTGGATCAGGATCCATTTATAAAAAAATCATTTTAAAGGTCAGAATTCGTCACACTATCACAATATATATGGCATGTATAGAAAAATCCGTACATACGCCACGTTAGTCTGAAAGCTGACTAAATCGTAGCTCTGATACCACCAAATGTAATGCCCCTTTACCCGAGACTGTCACCAGAGTCGAGCATTAGACATTACTAAACTTATTTTTAGCATTTCAACAAGTTCAAACAATTCTCGTAGTAAACTGTCCATCTGCGGCACAGTCGTTAAAAAAATCATATCTCGAGTTGCGAAGCTCGAAATCAAATTCCATAAATTTTCCCTGAACCTAGACTCATATATCTACTTACTAATTTGTTTCTAGAATTTTTGGTAGGGCCAATTAGTACAGTTTATCAGTTAAATTCTCCCATGTTTCAGGGTTTGGCTACTCTGACCCCTGTGCACTACGATCAAATTTCTTCCTGTACAGAGATCCAATGACCATGTCATTTGTTTCTCTTAAAAGTAGACTCAATAAGGAATCAATACATATAAATTTTGAGTCCTAATTATTTTTTCACAATTTATTATGAAATTATAAAGTCAGAATAGGGAATCCAGAAATCTCTCTGACCCTATTTCACCAAAACGTAAATATCTCGTAAAATACAACTCTTTTACTATTTTGTTTCTTCCACATGAAAATAGATTCATTAAGATTAAATTAAATATTTTATTCATCATCTAATACTATCTCTACTATTTTTAGTGATTTTTCAAACTCACGTTACTGCTGCTGTGTGATTTTGTTTTATAGCCAATTTCACCATTTTATGCATTTCTATAGATTAGTTAGCACATAAAGCATACGTGTTATCAAATATAATCTTGATTAGCCACTCCAATAGCTAACCATTCTCAAACATTTCCATGCCATGCATGAGCCATATCACAAGATTATATACACAAAATGCTTATAATGCTATACATGCCATATTTCCAAAATATACAAGTTATTATACCGAAATAGTTTGTTGATAGCGTGAGCGCGCCTCCGACCGTTCCCGATCTCCTAGACAGCTTGACAAAACTACAAAGAATAGAGAGGAGGGAGTAAGCATAATTGCATAGTAAGTTCACATGTAAATAGCAAGTAACATAACCATGCAATAATACAAAATCCACATTTGCATAATACCACCAAAGCATTCATATCATATTTCTCATTCATGGTCCTACCATATTATTGTTATATTGAAGTCTCAACCCGAGGGTTAAGTACATACCTGTACAAATTTTCTCATTCACCACACTTACCAACGTGTCACCTTCATTTTAGGTACTCACGTTATCCACTTAAGATTTACCTGTTGAACACATCGGAATATGATTCGAATACACGGATTTCATGCACATAAGTGCCATACCCGCAGCTAGACAAACTCAATAGCCTACGAAAAATATGTAGCCAAGCTACCATGTAACCCGCCCATAAGTGAACTCGGACTCAACTCAATGAGCTCGGGCGTTCGCATCTATAAGTGAACTCGGACTCAACTCAACGAGTTCAGATGCCTAGTTACATCTCACGAGCTCGGACTCAACTCAACGAGCTCGGAACTCAAATATCTTAGTGACATGTCACTTGTATTCTAATCTATTCCCAAGGTTCAAATGGGCTTTTTCCTCAATCACACATCTTTGTCGTCTTCCACGGAATATCGATACCGATACTCGGTAGCAATTCATATTTAACAAGTAGCACACATAATTTGCATATTACTCAATAATAACCACAAAGCATAATATTTCATGATATTAATCATCATATCATATAAATAACATTAAATTACTTAAAATGACAATTATGATGCTACATTTACACCTGAACTTACCTCGGTACAAAATAAAGAAATTTTGCAATTTAGTACACAATCTTTTCCTTTCCCCGATCAAGGTCGATTCCACGTCTTTGTTGGTCTAAAATAAAAAATTTAGCTGATTTAATACTCACATTTATCAAAATAGTCCTTAACTCTAACTTTGGAAAAATTATGATTTTGCCCCTAAACTTTTGCCTCAAAGCTCAAAAATTAATTTTTTTTCCAAAATTATTATGATTTATGACATGCTAATCATTTTTCCCTTC
Organism: Gossypium hirsutum; assembly: GCF_007990345.1. Taxonomy (NCBI): domain Eukaryota; kingdom Viridiplantae; phylum Streptophyta; class Magnoliopsida; order Malvales; family Malvaceae; genus Gossypium; species Gossypium hirsutum. The sequence goes on along the minus strand of NC_053426.1, from coordinate 25,214,260 downwards.
TATGGCAACATCAAATTCTCAGTCTAACATGTAGTTATAAACATTAGGTATTTTTACCGATTATGTCATTTTACTCATTTTCACGTAAAATCGTTTAGCAAAAGTTGTTTAACGCAATTTAAAGCTTCATATTCTACCATAAAATATCAAAATAAACATATTTCACCTATGGGTATTTTTCCATATATAAACCCTAGGTTAAATTATTGCTAGAATAAGATAAATCAAGTTACGGGGACTCAAAAAACGTAAAGAACATTAAAAACAGGGCTTGGAATCACTTACTATGGAGCTTGGAAGCTTGAAACAAACCCTAGCTATGGAGAACCCTTGAAATTTCGTCCTAATGAGGAAGATGGACATATTTTGCCATCTTTTTCCTTTTTTTAATCTTTTAATTACCAAATTACTAAAATACCCTTCATTAAAAACTTTGGTTATTTCTACCTATGTATGTCCACTTTTGTCCATGAAAACCTAATGGTATAATTACCATTTAAGGACCTCTACTTCAATTATGCTCTTCAATTAAATCCTTAAACATCTAAAACTCATATTTATCAACTTTTTCAATTAAGTCCTAATAGGCAAATTAGACATGCAATTCATGAAATTTTCTATCGATATTGTAACACATGCATCTAATCACTCAATAAATTATAAAAATTAATCGGAATAAATTTTAGAATTATGGTTTCAAAACTACTATTCTGTTTAGGCCCTAATTCGGGTTATCACAACTCTCCCCCCTTTAGGGATTTTCATCCCCGAAAATCTTACCGGTAAACAGGTGTGGGTATTGATTTCTCATAGTTTCCTCGGGCTCCCATGTAGCCTCTTCTACTCCTTGCTTTTGCCATAATACTTTCACGAGAGCGATACTTTCATTTCATAGTTGCTTGACTTCCCAAGCTAAAATATTCGGTTGTAGCTCAATTTCCATCGGTAAAATTACATGTGAAGGATCTGAACAATATCGATGTAACATAGATATGTGGAACACATCATGAATCTTCTCTAATTCAAGTGGTAATGCTAACCGATATGCTACCAGTCCAACTCTTTCAATTATCTTATACGGTCTGATAAAACGCGGACTCAATTTGCCTTTTCAACCAAATCTAAGAACTTTCTTTCATGGAGACATTTTTAAAAATACCTTATCACCGACTTGAAACTCGATTTCTTTTCTTTCCAAATCCGCATAGGATTTCTGTCTATTTGAAGCAGCTTTCAAATAATCTCGAATCACTTTCACTTTTTCTTCGGTTTCTTTAATTTGATCAACTCCGTAAATCTTATTTTCTTTGAGTTCAGTCCAATACAATGGCGTCCGACACTTACGACCATACATTGCTTCATAAGGTGCCATCTTCAAACTCGTCTAATAACTATTATTGTAGGCAAATTCTACCAACGGTAAGTATCATTCCCCACTACCTTGGAATTCTAATACACAACAACTGAGTATATCTTCTAGAATCTGAATTACTCTTTCTGATTGTCCATCAGTCTGCGAATGGAAGGTAGTGCTGAAATTTAACTTCGTACCTAATGCCTCTTGCATCTTTTGCCAAAATCGCGAGGTAAACCTCAGATCTCTATCCGAAATGATCGACAAAGGTACTTCGTGAAGTCTAACAATCTCACTGATATATAAATCAGCCAACTTATCAAGAGAATAATCAGTACGTACCAGAATAAAATGAGCTGATTTAGTCAATCTATCAACTATTACCCAGATGGCATCTTTCTTCCTCAGAGTTAACGGCAACCCTGACACAAAGTCCATGGTAACTCGATCCCACTTCCACTCGAGAATCATGATAGGTCGAAGTAGACCCTAAGGCACATGGTGTTCAGCTTTTACTTGCTGACAAATCAAGCATCACGATACAAACTCAGAAATATCTCTTTTCATTTCGTTCCACGAATACATTTTCTTCAAATCATTATACATTTTTGTACTGCCCGAATGTATTGACAAACAACCACTATGTGCTTCGTGCAAGTTCTTCCGAATCAACTTATCATTCTTCGGTACACAAATCTGATCTTTAAACATCAAGAAACTTTCAGAACCGATTCTGAAATCCGATCCCGTATCAGCCTCACATTGCTTTCTCTTGGCTTGCAAATCTTGGTCACTTTTCTAAGCTTCACAAATCTCTTGTAAAAACACCAGTCTTTCTCTCAACTCTGCTGACATCGAACCATCGTCAGACACCGTCAACTGAGTATTCATAGCTCTCAAAGCAAACAATGACTTCTACTCAAAGATCGGCAACCACATTTGCTTTCCCCGGATGGTAGTCAATCACAAGCTCATAATCTTTCAATAATTCTAACCGTCTCCGCTGTCTCAAATTCAAGTCTTTTTGTGACATCAAGTACTCGAGACTTTTGTGGTCAGTATATACTCGACACTTTTCACCATATAGATAATGTCGCTAAATCTTCAAAGCAAACACTATAGCAGCCAGTTCCAAATCATGAGTCGGATAATTCCTTTTATGAGGTTTCAACTGCCTCGAAGCATAAGCCACAACTTTTCCTTCTTGCATAAGTACACACCGCAAGTCATTTAGAGAAGCATCACTATACACCACAAAATCTTTACCTGACTCGAGTTGTACCAACACTGGCGCCTCAGTTAGTAACTTTTTCAATTTCTCAAAGCTCTATTGATTTATTTTTTTATATCGAGATGAGAAAAGTTATGATCATGTGATGAGTGGTACAGGTACTGTGACAGCCCAAAATTGACCCTAGTCGGGAAGTGGTTTCGGGACCACAAAACCGAGTCATAAAATTTAGTTAAAATTTTATTTGCATTCTTATATGTGTGATAGTACTTGTATAAAAATTTGATGTTTTAATTTTGTATTAGGAATGTGAATTTTGCTTGAAAGGATCTAGTTGAGAGACTTCGAAAATTATGATAGGTAAATAAGTAAGGACCAAATAGTATTAAAATAGGAAAGTTTGGGTTTGCATGTCAAAGTGCCCAATTCTTGATAAGTGGCCGGCCAAGCATGGTTCCATTCCTCCAAGTTTATGTTGTTTATTATTTAATATTGGTAAGTAAATTAGAATAAATAAAAGAAGGGAATTAAAAAGAAAAAAAGGATGAATAAAATAAGGGAGGAAGAAGGAGTGTTCATCCTTTTCCTTATCACAATTGCCGTACCTAAAGAAAGAAAAAGAAGAAAGTGAAGTTAAGGCATTTGGTCATCTTCAAGTTGATTAAGAAGCTCTTGAATATTCGGTGCCTAGGGGAAAAGTTTCTAAGAAGTTTGGCCATGCATGTAACTAGATTGAGGTATGTTTGATATTATTCTTTGAGATTCATGTATATTTTAAGTTGTAAGTTTGAAATCTACCTAGCCATGGTTCAAATTTTGTTAATTGATGGAGATGATATTCGGCCATGAATGTTACATTCTTGGTTGGTATTTTGATGTCTTTGGTGATGAGGTATGAAGATGGTTGATTTTGAGTGTTTAATAAAAAGGATACATGAATTATTGTTAAATAATGGTCGAATGTAGCATGATTAAAGATGTGAATAAATTGAAGTTAAGGAGGTTGTCAATGAAAAATATGAGTTGGATGAGTTTTAAAGAATAAAAATTTAGGTGACTAGAGGTCAAGGACATTCGGTCAAAGGCTTGTGTGCTAGCAAAATCGGCCTAAATGTCGTTTTGATGTGTTGAATTGAGTAAGCTAGATGTTGGAACACATAAGGATTCGGCCTTCTAAAACAATAGAGATAAGTGTATGAAAGGCTAAGTTTAAGTAGTAAGGCCGAATAGGTTGTAGATAAGGCACTTGTGAGTTCTTGGCCAAGCAATTGACAAATTAAATTAGAGTTCTTGTGACGTATAATGTCAAGTCTAACTTGGTATATTTGGCCACCTAACAAGTACATCGGTGGTGTTGAATGTAATCTTACACATTCGGCCATATGGGGTAAAAATGGGTTGAGTGTTCATGAGATGAAATTAGGTGTTTAAATGATGTTATAGTTGACATTGTGCATATATACATGCATTCGGCCATCTAATTGAGTATGAAGGTGGTGTTAAATCTAATTGTGATGCCCATTCCGAAGTATATATATACATATATATGTATATATACATAAGTATGCCCATTCGTGATGTTACCTTTAATTATGTGTATAATCGACTAAATGGGTAATTAGTGAGGATGGTTGCCGAATATACAAACATACATATGCATGTGTAATTGAATTATGAATGTTTAGCAAGATGGTTAAACTAGTTGATTTATTGATTAAGCTCAAGGAGTTAAAGGAGGAGAATCAAGCAAAGGCAAAGAAAAGATCATCGAGTAGCCGAGTTGGAACCGTCCTACCCAACACAAAGTAAGTCATCAAGCATATATTTTGTATTGATCTAAATAGACATAATGTCTATGTAATTATGCCGAATGGAATGATAAATTTATATACATGTATGCATGTGGTGATGAAAGTGTTGAATGAAAAGAAAAGAGGTGAGATGTATTGAGTTGTTGATCTCGGCACTAAGTGTGCGGTATAAACATTTATGATCATGAGATTGGCACTAAGTGTGCGGGTTTAAATTGTTCAGCACTAAGTGTGCGAGTTTGATTATATAGCACTAAGTGTGCGAGTTGATTATATAGCACTGAGTGTGCGGACTTAATATATATTTTTGAATCATATGGGCACTAAGTGTGCGACATTATTGAGTTGATCACGGACAGCGGATCGGGTAAGTACCTTGAGTTCGTGACTACTAGGCGCTATGTTTATATTTGAAGTTGAGCTTGGTAAGTTTGAACCTATGTGACAATTATAATTGAGGTCACATACATAAGATTTATCGTGGAATAGGTGAAAGGTCGTTTAGTTGTATGATTGTAACGAAAACAAAATGATGTATGAAAATGCCTCAAATATCCTATTGATTAGTATATGGAATGTGAATGCATGGCTTGGTATGAGATTGAACCGATAGGTTTGAGGAACTATGGTATGGTTCGGTATGGGTGGAGTAACTAGCCTCGTTCCATTTTGCTTCCTCTTGTGATAATGTTATTAACGGATGGTAGTGCATTGCTTATGACTTACTGAGTTATATACTCACTCGGTGTTTCCTTGTCACCTATTTTAGGTTTCTTGGACTCGTCTCTTTTTGCGTGATCGGGCCGTCATTGGAGTCATCACACCGGCTAGCAAGTTTTGGTACTTTCTTCTTAGTCGGCTTAGGAGAACATTTCGGCATGTATAGGATATTATGTTGTGTTTGAACTTTGGTATGTAAACTTTTAGCCATGCGAAAATGGCATAAATGTTCGGTTGGGTTTGGTTTTATAACGTTAGGTCGCAAGTCTTGATAATTCGACTTTTTTTTTATGCCATATGTCATGGTTGATTATTTTTGGTGTTAAATTCATGATATGGCAATAGTGTAGTAGGGAGATGTTTGACAATGATTAGCCTTTGGCATGGCTAGTCATGATCATAATTGGTGATATGTATGATGAATTACTAGTTAGATCAAGGAGAAATCACGAAATAGGCATAGTTGCTTTCGTAACAGATGCTGGCAGCAGCAGTGACGTGAGATTGAAAAATCACTAAAAATAGTAGGAGTGGAATTAATTAATGAATAAATTATGTAATCGAAGCTTGATGAGTCTATTTTCATATAGAAGTAACGAAATGATCATATGGACAGTATGTTAAGAGATATTCAGGTTCTCGTGAGACAGGGCCAGAACGGTTTCTGGATTCCCTGTTCCGAATTTGGAAATTCATTATAAATTAACCAGAGATAATTAGGAGTCATGCCATATATGTACAGATTCCTCTCTGAGTCTAGTTTCTATAGAAACAAACGCCATCGGTATTGAAGCTCTTTGAAGGGAGATATCCAAGTCGTAATGCGCAAAGGTCAGTGTAGTCGATCCCTGTAACATGGGAGACTTTGACTAATAAAATGTACTAATTGGCCCGACCAAAAATTCTACAAAAATTCTACCATATAGGTATATGAGTCTAGTTCCAGGGAAAATTTATAGAACTGAATTTCGAGTTTCATAACTCAAGATATGATTTTTAAAGCGACTAGTATGCAGATTGGCAGCTTGTTTGGGAAATGTCAAATAAGTGGTTTGAAGTCTGTTAACACCTCGTGTTCGACTCCGGCGACGGTCTCGGGTTCGGGGTGTTACAGGTACCTATATGAAATGTAATGGATGACAATGAGTAAGTTGTACCTTCGTCTATTTATGGTATTCGTGAATAAGCTATGAAAAGTAATGAGTGTATTGTTTATAATGATTAGTTGATGTTTATTTTCATGCAACTTACTAGGCTTTATGCTTACCCTATTTCCTTTCCATTTTCTTATAGTGTCGCCAAAGTAGCTCGAGGATCCTTGCCTATGTCGGAGAAGCTAGTCACACTATCATCCGAAGCACTTGATATAGTTAGATCTTTTATTGTTGATTATGGAATGTATAGGACCCTTTGGTTTTGTTTTAGTGTCACATTATTTTGGGCCAAATGTGCTGGCTTGCTTTAATATTTGATTCATTTTGTACAAGGCCATAAAAAATGGCTAATATTGAAAGTTATTATATGAATGCAAAGTAGTCTTTCATGAATGAGAAATTGTTGGTAGGGTTGAATACGTGAATTGTATATAGACTTTAGTTATGGTTGTTGCTATGTTGTGTTTCAGGGTGGCAAAGGGCTTGGTAGATAGCCCTATATTGTCCACACGGGTAGACACACGGGCGTGTGCCTCACACACAGCCAGCCCCATAGGCATGTTGTTCGGCCGTGTGTCCCCTGCACATAAAAATTTCAAGTCAGTACGCATAGTAGTAAACATACGGCCAGAGACACAGTCTTGTGTCTCAGCCGTGTGGAGGACACAGCCTCTGTGCCCTGTCTATGTGCCTTAAATTGGATGCTGACGTCAGAAATAGAATGTCAAGGTTTTTAGACATGGGCTAGGACACGGGAGTGCCATTGTCGTGTGAAGGACACAGGCCATAGACATAGGCGTGTGTCAGGCCGTGTGAAAACCCCTATAGGTTCGAATTTAGAATTTAATTCACACGGGTATGGGATACGGGCGTGTCCCTAGATGCTTAGGCCATGTGTGTGTCACACTTGCCATCAACACAGCCATGTTGTAATGACCCCACGGGCGTGTTGCCCTTCCATACGGGCATGTGCCCAGTTACAAGAGTAATTTTTATTTAGTCAATTTTAGGACCTGAGTTGGTTCCAAACAGTTTCCAATGAAAGTTTTAGGCCTCGTAGGCCCACATTAAGGAGTTTAAACAAAGTTCAAAAAAGCTTTGAATTTGATTAAGTCTTGGTGACTTGGAAATGATTGTATGCATGTGATTAAGTATGGTAATGCCTCATGCCCAGTCCTGGCCTTGGACTTGGGTAAGGGGTGTTACAGAATGTTATAAGCCGAAAAGCCTTATGTGATCTAGGTAGACTTATTCACAATTGGAGATCATACTGAATAATTGCATTTATGACTATTTGTGCTCAGTTAGGATAATCAAATTATTTGTATAATTTATTGATGGAATTTGAGACCCTTAATGCTTTTATGTTTTGTACTATACTGAACATAGGTGTTTGAAACCAAAAATTGTAAGTCCGTTATTTCTCATGCCAACATTATATGTGAGTATGAAATGCCTAATCATGTGCTCCAAATCTAACATTTGTACTATACTTGTTCAAGGGTCACCTTTTCGTTTATTGTTTTTGTTTGTGTTGCTTGAGGATAGGCAATGACTTAAGTGTGGGGGAATTTGATCTGTTGTAATTCGATGTAGCAGATTAAACTAGTTTTCACACTTTAGGAGCTTGAACATGAGCATTTTAGTTAAGTTTTAATTACATTTTTGTAAGTACTAGATAAGTTAATAAAATGGGTAATATGAGTCCTTTATTGACCTTAGGGGCCAAAGAGGCTAGGGGTGAGCTAATATACTTTGTGTAACACCCCAAACCCAGCCTAGACGTTATGGCCGAATCTGGCGTGTCACATTGAAGTATTTTTCAGGAATTGATCTTTTCGGTAAAAAAAATCCATTTCTGAATTTAAATAATTTTATTATTATTTAACAAAAGTTCTCATGAAAATGTTTACCTTATTAACCATTAGTGTTATATTAAATTGATTTAAAAACGGGGAAGATTTTTAAGTCGATGAAGCTTAAAACATGTGTTTTAGAAAACAATAATTGTTTTAAAAACTCGTCTTTACCTAGACTAGCAGTTTAAAAATATATAATCCAAAGCCCAATTAAAAATCAAAACCCTCAAACGGCCTTATTACATAAGTAAAACCCAAATATAAAATCTTTAAATAAATAAAGTCATAAGTAAATCATTTGTGATCCCTCCCAGCTCCAAATCGTCTAAGGCTGGGGAATACCTGTACAATTAAAAGAAAGAGTGAGTTTGTGAAAACTCAGTGTGTAATCCTTCAAACAGTCAGACAGTAAATAGTACATGCAAAATAGTCTGGGCCATAGCCCTATTTAGTAACTGAACAGTCTAGGCTTTAGCCCTATACAGTAACTGTGTGGGCCTTAGCCCAATTTAATATCAGTACAGTGCAGTCATGTAACCCACCCATACCAACGGACACACCATGTGGAGAATAAATCGACCCACCCATCCAACACACCAATATCGCAGAAGTTGTTAACAGTAACACAGGAAAGCTGCTAATAATAGTAAACGTGGCAGAGCCACCAGAGCAATAATTACGTGGCAAAGCCACTAATACAGTACTTCCTCCAAATCAGAAGCCCAACCCCATGCAGTGTGTCGTGTCATAAACATTACGTGTATGCAGTATGTCATACTCAAACCAATCATATAAATGTCATACACACATCAATTAACCTACCAGTAGGGGTATAATGGTCATTTCATCGGGTAGGGGTAAAATTGTAATTTTACCCCTCCCAGGTATTTTGGTCATCTAACTAATTTTAGGGTCTCGGTACAGATATCGACCCTTCAAAAGGTCTACAATCTTCTGTAATGACTTAGATAACCCATATGGCCAAAACAATGTAAATGGGCCCAAAGTCCATTACTTGGCCCAAGTGGGCCCACACACTCGTGTGGCCCATTTAGCCCTAATTCAGTCATGACTATGCAATCACCATATCCCACTCCATTATGTGTCACTTACCGTAAATTTTATCCATGTAGGGCCCACGAGCCCATTGGGCCCACACGGCCTATCTCGGCCCAACGAAGCCTATAACGTTCCAAGCCCACAAGAAAGCTCGTGGCGGTCTCTACAGTCTGTCGCCCATGATTTATGGGCTCAGTTTACCATAAGAGCGTTCGCACGCTCGTGAGACCTCAAATGTCGAAGTTTCGGCTTTTTAGGTTTTCGACTTTTGCGATTCAGAGTAACATAGTGGTGTGAATACACTCATTTATCCAACATTTTAACAGTAGTGAAATTGGTTGTACGGTTACACACTTTTTTGTGAAAACTAGCTAAGATCCATTCTCTCTGAACCTATAATTAACCAAGATACACATATCAGCTTTACAACTAATAGGGTTAATAGTCAGTTTTACCCCCAAATTGACAACCCTTGCTCACCTTGGTTGAGAAAATACCGCTACTCCTCTACGATAGTTGGTTAGAACCAATCACCCTTGTTGATTAACTGTGATAAAAGAGTCATCTATTAGTTATGACTGCCTAACCCAAGGGTTGATATCCACGAATCCAAAAGGCACAACCCTGAGATTAGGGACCAAGTATTCGACCACAATACAACATAACCACATCTATCCCCAGTTGAACCATATAATTGAGAGCATGATTACCTTAGATTGAAATCAACAAAGAGGTTCTGAAAGCTTTAGTATTTCTAATAAGTCCCTCGGGACACCTAGGACCCAACGAACCTCATATCACGTAGAGGGTCAAAGATTGCAATTTGAAACGAATGATTAGAACCACCACCACCAAAACTTGAACAAAGAGAGAGAGAAAGAAAGAAAAGTATAGTTGACTTGAATATGAGAGAAGAGGGAAAAAGGTTCAGCCAAATGAAGAATTAAGATTGAGAGGAGGAAAAGGCAAGGTTCGGCTTAAAGAAAGAAAGTAAAGAAAATGCCCAAAAGCAATTTGGTCACCAAGGTAGAACACGAAATTGCAAGAGAAGAGAAAATCGAAAAATTCGGCACTTAGAAAAAACAGAGATTAGGAGTCACAACACCAAAACTAGAAATTGGCACAAAGAAAAATATCCCAAAACACTCTCAAAATGTCAAAATACACACAAAAGAGACCCCTAGCCGAATTTGTACACACAAGCTTCCCCAATCGGTTACAACTCTACAAGTTTCAAATTCCTTGATTTCCTCCTCCTAATTCTCCTCCATATCACCCAACTACCAACCACATCCCCTGGTTCTCCCTCCTTGACCAATTCAAACCTCATACAGCAGAGTTTCAGTCAAACTCCACCTCTTTCACCACAAAGAAATAAAATAAATATCCTTTTGCATTCCATGGGATTCGAACCCAAGCTTTCACAATAACCATGTCACGCCACCACCACTAGACTACATGCTCACTTGTGACATAAATCTACCACATTTATTTATAAAGCCCATGTGCCAATATCCAAATTCTTTTAAGAGTAAAATCAAAAATTTTGCAAAAGCCGGAGCTTGAACCCAGGACTTCCCAGACAATCCCAAACACACCCAAATCACCTAGCCATTAAAGTAAACATGGAATTTATGCCAAATCATGTAAAATTATAGTCCATATATTTTTTAGGCGTTACAACTCTACCCCCTAAAAGAAATTTCAGCCTTAAAACTTACCTAGTTAGAATAAGTGAGGGTATTGTTGTCGCATCGCCTTCTCTGGTTCCCACGTAGCTTCTTCTGAACTGTGATTACGCCATAGCACTTTGACCAGTGGGATAGATTTCCTCCTTAATACCTTAACATCTCAATCCAGTATCTGCACCGGTTCTTCCTCGATAGTTAGATTAGGTCTAATATCAAATTCCTCAACTAGCACTAAGTGTGAGGGATTAGAGTGGTATCGCCTCAATATGGAGACGTGAAACACATCATGAATTCTATCTAATTCAGGAGGCAACTAAAGTTATAAGCGACTGGTCCCACCCGCTTTAGTACCCGATAAAATCCGATGAATTTAGGGCTCAGTTTTCCTTTCTATCTCAATCTTAGAATTTTCTTCCATGGTGAGACCTTCAGAAAGACATAATCCCCTACAGAGTACTCGATCTCTTTATGCTTTAAGTCTGCATAAGACTTCTACCTATCAGATGCTTCCTTTAACCGACCTCGAATCAACTTCACCTTTTCTTCAGTATAAGAAACCAACTCTGGCCACAGAACTCACCACTCACCTAGCTCAGTCCAACATGTAAGAGTACTACACCTATGACCATGCAATGCCTCGTACGGTGCCATCTGAATACTGGATTGATAGCTGTTGTTATATGCGAACTCTGCTAACGATAAGTAGTCCTCCCAACTGCCTCAAAAATCCAATACACAAAATCTTAACATGTCCTTCAGTATCTGAATCACCCTCCCTGACTGATCATCTGTCTGAGGATGGAATGCAGTACTGAAGTCCAACCTTGTACCCAGAGCCTCTTGTAACTTCTTCCAGAACTGAGATGTGAATCTAGGATCTCTGTCTGAAATGATAGAAACTGGTACCCCATGTAGTCTCACAATCTCAGCCACGTACAATTTAGCCAACTTCTACAGCGAATAATCAATGTGGACCTGTATAAAGTGGGTAGATTTAGTCAATTGATCTACAATAACTCATACCGGCCCACTTACAAAATCTTTGGTTACCCTCTCCCACTTCCAGAATGGAATCTTTACTGGCTGCAGTAACCTAGAAGGCAGTTGATGCCGAGCGTTAACTTGCTGGAGTGTTGGTAAACCGTAATTTATACATATTTTACCCCATTTTAAACACATTTTATGGATGATTCTCCATAAGAATTTTTGAATTTGATTCTCCTAATGCTTTAATTTCATGTTTTATACTTAGAAGAGCATAGGAGAGTGAAAGGAACGAGAAACGGGACAAAAACAGAAAAAATTGGCCAAAGTACGAGATTAACACGGCCTAGACCTCCTCACAGGGGCAGACCACAGGGCCGTGTCAATCTGGCAGAACTGGAGCACAACTCACAAGGGTATAGCACACGCCCGTGCCATTCTAACAGGCTTGAACACGGCCTAAAGTAATCACAAATGGGCGTGTCCCTGCCAAGCCCAAGTTGAGTCCAATTCGAAAAAGGCTAATTTTGAGGGCCTCTAGGCATTCCAAAGCCTATAAATACACCCTAGAGGAGGAAAAAAAGGGGGAAAGATAAGAGGGGGTAAGGAATTACTCCAAGGAAGTTGATTGATCCATCTCGGAAGCCGGATTCATCATCAAGACTCAAGATCTCTCCTCAATTTCCCTTCAAGAGTTTTGGGTTTTCTTTATGTTTTGTATTCTTTATTATTCTAAGATGTTTTCTTATTTAGTTATGAACTAAAACCCCTAATTACCTAAGGGGAATGAAACCTAAGACGAATCTTGCTATTATTTTCTGAATCGTATGATAAATATTTAACTTGTTCTTAATTATGTGTTCTTAATTCTTGTTTTGATATCCCAGGATACTGATTCAAGACATGCTCTTATTCAGAGGAGAAATAGACCCTGTCTAAGAGTACTTTTGTCATAATTAATTGGAGTTGATTTCGCGCCTAGAAATAGGGTGACAAGATTTTGCCGGATTAGGTTGAAACCTAATAAGGGGATCCATAGATCGAGTTAATGCAACCCTAGAGTGTTAATTAGATAAAAGTCTAGGTTATTCAATCTAGAGATTAGATGTTATTAGTCTTGAATAGGGATAATAACATAACTTAGGGATCTTTACAGAACAAGTTGAATGAATAAATCGTCTGATTCAGAGCCAGAATAACAAGTAAAGTCCAAGCGGATTTTTCCTTAGGTATTGTCTTCATTCAATCGATTTTCCCAAAAGCAATTCTGCAATTCTTTTCTCTGTGAGTTCTTAGTTTAGATAATTAGTTAATTAAAATAAAACCTCTTTATTCTTAGGCTAGATAATAAAAAGACAGTCATTACTAGTACTTTTAGTTCCTTTGGGTTCGACAATCTGGTCTTGCTAAAACTATACTATTGTTCGATAGGTACACTTACCTACATCGCGATAATAGTTAGTTCAAGAACGAGTAATTATAAATATTTAAAACCTATCACGAAACCTGGCGATCAAGTTTTTGGCGCCGCTACTGAAATATTAGGAACACTCAATTTTTATTACTTTAGCCATTTATTTTTCTTGCAATTTAATTTAATTTAATTATTATTTATTAACTTCGTTTTTCCTTCTCTTGGCAGGTTTTTATAGTTTATGACTAGAAGAAACCCATCGGGACCATTACTGTTTGACGAAGAAATCGATCGCACAGTTCGTAAAAACCAAAGAGAAATAAGGCAAAGCTTAAGATACACAGAGAACAAGCAAGAAGATGATACTCAACCCCCAACCGAAGAGATGGCTGAAAACCAAGGCAATCAGCTGCCTCCTGCAATTGTGGTTAATCAAAATCCTGCTCCACGCACTATGTATGACTATGCGAATAATTTTGAACTGAAACCTAACACAATTCAGATGATACAGCAGTTTGTTCAGTTTCATGGTTTGTAGGATGAGGTTCCCAACACTCACTTGGCGAATTTTCTGAAGTTTTGCAATACATTTAAAATCAATGGGTGCTTCTGATGATGCCATTCATTTTTAGTTATTCCCTTTTTTCACTGAGAAACAAAGCTAAACAGTGGTTGAACTCGTTACCACAAGGGTCCATCACTACTTGGGAACAAATGACCGAAAAATTTCTACTAAAATATTTTCCACCGGCTAAAATGACTAAGTTACGTAATGATATCTCTTCTTTTGTACAGATGGACTCAGAAACACTTTACGATGCATGGGAGAGATACAAGGATCTATTGCGAAGGTGCCCTCACCATGGGTTACCTCTATGGCTGCAAGTTCAAACGTTTTTCAATGGTCTGAATCCCTCGACAAGACAGATGATTGATGCAGCTACTAGAGGAACCATCAACAACAAAACACCGGAAGAAGCTTATGAATTCATTGAAGAAATGTCACTAAATAACTATCAATGGAAAGTCATGAGGACTAAGCCAAAAAAAACAGTCGGCGTTTATAACGTCGACTTAGTTACTATGCTGTCAAATTAGGTAGAACTTCTCAATAAAAATATTGATGGTTTACTTGGTTTTACGCAGGTACATACAGTAATGAGGTGTGACTCAAGTGGAAGAGGTGTGCATACAAAATATCAATCCTTCAATCCTACAACTGAAGAAGAACAAGTCAACTATATGGGAACAATAACTTTAGATCTCAAAATAACCCATACAGTAATACTTATAATGCAGATTGGAGGAACCACCTAAATTTCTCCTTGGGTAGTCAAGGGAATCAAAAGCCACAAAATCCTAAGGGTTTTCAACAGCCACCTTATCAACAAGAAAAGAAACTGAACCTTGAGGAGATGCTTTCAAAATTCATATCAGTGTCAGAAACCTGTTTCCAAAATACCGAGATAGCACTTAAAAATCAACAAGCATCGATCCAAGGACTCGAAACTCAGATAGGTCAGCTATCCAAACTAATCGCCAAACGACCACAAGGTAGCTTACCAAGTAATACTGAACCTAACCCAATGGAACACCTCAACGCAATTAGTACACAAGATAAGGAAGGATTCATTGCGCCTAAGCTAGAATTGATGCAAGAAACTGTGGTGAGCAAAGGTAAAAGTGAAGTAAGTCATAAAAAAATGGTGAATGAAGAATATAAACCTCATGTCCCACATCCTTACGCTACAAGGAAAGGTCGCTCAGATGAACAATTCGGTAAATTCCTTAAACTTTTAAAAAATTACATATTAACTTACCCTTTATTGAAGCTCTGTCGCAAATGCCGAATGCAATGAAATTTTTAAAAGAGCTTTTAGTAAATAAGCCGAAGTTAGACGAAGCGTCACATGTGGAGCTAAACGCAGTCTGCTCAGCTATTCTACAGAATAAGCTACCCCACAAATTGAAAGATCCAGGGAGTTTTACAATTCCTTGCTTAATTGGTAGTTTAGATATAAGTCATGCATTAGCTGATTTAGGGGCAAGTATTAACGTCATGCCTTACAAAATGTTTAAGCAACTAGGTCTTGGGAAACCTAAACAAACTAGGATGAACATTCAATTGGCAGATAAAACTATAAGATTTCCTAGGGGTATTATTGAAGATGTACTAGTGAAAGTAGATAAGTTCATATTTCCCGTTGATTTCGTTGTTTTAGACATAGAGGAGGATTATAACACCCCTTTGATTTTAGGGAGGCCCTTTTTACCAACTGCTAAAACAATTATTGATGTTGGCACAGGTGAGCTTACACTTCGTGTGGGAGATGAAACAATCACCCTTCAAGCTCATAATTCTGGCATCACATTGAACATTGAAGGTAATGGTCCACACCAATCTACTAAAACTGACAATATGACTTTGCAGAAATTGAGCTTCAAAGAAGTTCACAAGCCATGTTCCAGAAATGATAGAGGACACAATCATGAAGAACGAAGGCTACGAATAGAGGATCCAGACGAATGGCGAGCACATAAACCGAAAACACATGATAAATCAAAACTATGCCAAAACGAGCCCAATACCTCTCCAAATCAACTTAAGGTTGGTGATAAAATCTTACTAGATGTCGTAGATCCCCATATTGTCCTACCACACCAAATGAGGAAATCCCTCTTACGGTACTCAATATTTTTCCATTCGGTACGGTGGAGGTGAGTCATCCCAGGTTTGGCACTTTTAAGGTAAACAACACCCGTGTAAAACCTTATTTTGATGAGACTGATAGTAGGAATAAGGAGTATAAACTCCTTGAACCACCATGACCATACAACAGAAAGGTAAGTCGAGCTTAGACTAAAAATAAGCGCTTCTCGGGAGGCAACCCGAGCACTAACAATATTGAATTCTTTGAATTTTGGTATTTAACTCCTAACTTACTAATAGAAATTTTGAATACAGGTCTTTCCACAAAAACACGGCCAAGCACATGGGCGTGCTTAAGGCTGTGTGAAAATAGGGCAAAAGATTTCCCCAACGGGCTACGATTAAATGCCACGACCGTGTGATACGACCGTGGTCGAGCCTGCCAAAACAACATGGGTGTGTGACACGCCCATGTGGAAGAACCGTGGTTGAAACTGAGAAACTAGCATGGGCGTGCGACACGCCCGTGTCTAACACCCGTGGTCAAACCTTTTAAATTAACACGGGCATGGAGCTTGAACACGCGGGCGTGGGAGAAGCGAACGAAGTTAGACACGTCCGTGCAACACGGTCGTGTGAACCTACAGGCCCAAGGAACACGGACGTGTACTAAATGTCAGATGTGCCCAAATTTGAAATTCGCGAATCACACGGGCTAAAATTGGGGGACACGGGCTTTTGCCATTGCCGTGTGCCCCAAAGTCTATAAATACCCTGTACTATTCACTTTCTTCCCCATTTAAAAACCATAACCCTAGCCGCTGCAACTCAACACGGCCCCCTGCCACGCCCGTGCGCCACCTTCAACTTTGTTTTTGACATCCCATCTCTCTCCCTTAGCGTTTGTTTACTCTCTTCACTTCTATTTTACATATTACTAATGCTTATTATTATAATAATTTCCATTTATTTTGAACTATCTTCCATTTCTTTTCATTACTTTATCATTTAGTTTGGATTTTTAGTTAGTTATTATACATTGCATGTTAAATCAAGTGATTAGGAAACTTTATACCCATGATTTTACCACGCTCATTCTCATGATATTCCCATACCAATATCTCTCATGTAATTTGTATTGTTCAATTATTTCTTATACATTTCATGTTGTTAGGAAAGCTTCATTCTTTTACACATGCCATTACTACATACAATGACAAAGTCACGAAATTATTATATTAGTTATCTTTGGTTGTGGCTGAAAGTCTGCTTTTTAGTAGGAAATTGTATTCCTTTTACTTTGACCACTCATCAGGATGACTTGATGGTTCTAATCACAGGTACCATGTCATCGTCAAGAGGAAAGAAAACTGCCGTACCTGCTTCAAAGAAGAGGAAGGGAGCGTCCTCTTCCGCAGGCCCAACCGTGGAAATTCGTCACCCTCTCTGATAGTTTCCCCGAGGGCCCCAAAAAGAACTATTCCAAATACTTTGGGTCTGACCCTTAATTGTGGGCTGCTGCATCGACTGGGCTACCGTAGAACAAGTCCATATGGCTGACGTGATTCAGGCTCTCCTAACCACCGACCCTTGGGAGCTGTTCTTCGAGATTATCGAGCCGACATACCTCGAGCTCACGATGGAACTATGCTCAACGTTCCATCTCCAGACCATAATGACAAGGTATAATGATCCCGGCACGGTCTAGTTTCGTCTAGGTGGATTAATCCGCCAGCTAAGAGTCCTAGAGTTCGATGTTGCTCTAGGCCTATATACGGAGGAGTTTTGAGAGGAGAATGAACTACATGCTCTCAGTCGCCACATACATTTCTCTCCCTCGAAGTACTGGCACACTTTGGCCTCAGCACGGCCTCGTACAATCCTAGCCTCTCCAAGGCATCAGTTCTCCCACCACCCCTGAGGTACTTACACACTATTTTAGCTCACACAATTACAGGGAGGCGAGAGAGCACTGGCGTCGTCAACACCCACGACGTCTACTTCTTATGGTGCATGTCGCAAGGGCACGTCATCGACCTTGCCTATTTCATTGCCCTTGCAATTCAGCACTAGATAGAGCGGCATCGGAAGGGGGTCCTCTCCATTGGCCCTTACGTGACTAGGCTAGCACGACACTTTGGGCTCCTCAACACCGCGGCCCAAGAATCATTCCTCAGTCTCATCGGCCAGATGTCTCCACAAGGCATCTCGAGCATGCTTAGCATGAGGATGATTGAGAGGCACCGAGGAATCTACCCTCCCCAGTATCGTCTGCCCAATCTACCGAGGAGGAGGCCTACGAGGACATTCCTTATGATGTCCCCCCACAGCATGAGTACCCACTGACTCATCCACCACCATCCTCTCGTCCAGTTCATGCAGCGGCTTCATATGCTGACATCTCTGAGCACCTCACCCGATTCAAGCAGCAATGTTTTCAACGATTTGACAACATTGATGCTACTCTACAACAGATTTGTCAGCACCTCCACATCTCATAGCTAGTCCCACCTCGCGAACCATCCAACGATGAAGATGTTTAGAGATATTTATTTATTATTTTATGTTTTTAATTTTTATTGAAACTACTTTTTATTTTTGTTAGATTTTAGAATTTTATTTTTAATTATTAATTTTGGTTATTTCTTTTCGAGTACTTATTCTTCCTAATATCCCCTAAAAAGCTCCTGATTTTATCACAGTTATATAGAGCGCTTAAGCTCATCATCACATAGGAACTAAAACTCTACCGGGAAAGGTTCTCTACGACTGCCATATCCTGCTCGACCATGACCATAGCTACCACTAGATATAATATTCTTTTGGCGCAGGACTTATGGACTAATGAACCTCTACGACCGCCGGAGTATCCTCCACCACTCTTGAACCAATTATTCTCCAAAACTCTAGTTCGAGGAATTCATCATATAAGAAGTTTCACTTCTCTCCCTATCTTATTTTTATTTTATAATACCTATCTTTTACATTGAGGGCAATGTACATCTTAAGTATGGGGGGAGGCATTCATTTCATTATCAGAAAAATCCCTGAATGATGAAAAGCTCTCATATCATATTTAGGATAATTTTTTATTGGTTTATGATTTTGATTGATATATCTTGAATTAAAACATAGGGACTTATGCATTGACTATTTAAACTTTAAGACGTTAGAAAATCAAGCATGAAAGTTGATTTTTAAGAATTTAAAATTATAGGTTGGTTCCCCAAGTCTAGGTATTACTTTGAATTGGAATTCACGAGTCTAAACATCAAAAACCCATAATTTTTGTGAGATTTTTGAGCCTTTTGAGCATCTATTAATTCTTTCATACTCACTTTCATTATTGCTTTGAGTGCTAGTATTGAACTGTTATTCTAGAACTTGCTTGATTATGCATGTCGAAACCACACCATTTGATTTGATATGTCAAAATGATTAAGGCACTTAGGATTAACCCACTCATGCCATGAAAAGTCTACCTCTACGATTAACCTCTAGTAAACCCCCTCAAGCCTAACAAGCTATTTCTTGTATTACCTTTAATATTAACCTTTAACCCATTATTGTTGAAATCCCTTAAATTAATCCCTATTTTTTGTCGAGATTTGATTTGAATGGATTGCCTAGCTATGTTTTGTTCTTGATAGTTAGTCTATATTATTTTAACTTGTTCTTAAAGAAAAGAAAGAAAAAAAACTATGTACATATATCTGTAATTTCATTTTTTGAGAAAAAGCTCTGTTGTACGCAAGTAAAGATTAACTCTTTTTCTAGTTAGGTAATTTTTCAATTCAATCTCAATTCTAACCATTTCTTTCAACTTGTGACCACACCCCCTAACCAAGCCTCGTTACAATCTTCTAAAGACCTTTTGATTGATGTATCATCTTAAATTAAAATGGTGGAGATTTGATTTTCATGCAGGCCTATGGTAATGACTTTGTATTATTGATTATTGAGTGCTTCATTTATTGTCCTTAAACACCTCGAGTGATTTGAGTGAATCTTTAGTGAGGATTTGAAACTCTGTGATATTTTGAATCAAAGGTAATTACTTAGATGCGGAGAAACACCTATGTTTGCATGATTAAATACTCAACTTGGAATGTTTGAAAGTTTTATGTTCTCTTAGTTGAATTCTCAATGTATGATTACCTATGGATTATTTTGAGATATTATCGACAAGAATTATAAGTTGAGGAGAAATTATTTTGATTATGAGTTGAGAATTTTGCTTGATGACAAGCAAATGCTTAAGTGTAGGGGTATTTGATAAACCGTAATTTATACATATTTTTAGCCCATGTTTAACGCATTTTATGGATGATTCTCCAAAGAATTGGTGAATTCGATGCTCCTAATGCTTTAATTTCATGTTTTATACATAGGAGAGCATAGGAGAGCGAAAGGAACGAGAAACGGGCCAAAAACAGAGAAAATGGGCCAAAGTACGAGATCAACACGGCCTGGACCTCCTCACACGGGCAGACCACACGGCCATGTCAATTTGGAAGAATTGGGGCACAACTCACACGGGTATAGCACACGTCCGTGCCATTCTAACAGGCTCGAACACGGCCTGAAGTAATCGCACACGGGCGTGTCCCTACCGAGCCCAAGTTAAGTTCAATTTGGAAAAAGGCTAATTTTGAGGGCCTCTAGGCATTCCAAAGCTTATAAATACACCCTAGAGGAGGAAGAAAAGGGGGGAGGGAAAAGAGGGGGTAAGGAATTACTCCAAGGAAGCTGATTGATCCATCTCGGAAGTCGGATTCATCATCAAGACTAAAGATCTCTCCTCAATTTCCCTTAAGGAGTTTTGGGTTTTCTTTATGTTTTGTATTCTTTATTCTTCTGAGATATTTTCTTATTTAGTTATGAACTAAAACCCCTAATTACCTAAGGGGAATGAAACCTAAGACGAATCTTGTTATTATTTTCTGAATCGTATGATAAATATTTAACTTGTTCTTAATTATGTGTTCTTAATTCTTGTTTTGATATACCAGGATACTGATTCAAGACATGCTCTTATTCAGAGGAGGAATAGACCCTGTCTAAGAGTACTTTTGTCATAATTAAGCGAAGTTGATTGCGCGCCTAGAAATAGGGTGACAAGATTTTGCCGGATTAGGGTGAAACCTAATAAGGGGATCCATAGATCGAGTTAATGCAACCCTAGAGTGTTAATTAGAGAAAAGTCTCGGTTATTCAATCTAGGGATTAGACGTTACTAGTCTTGAATAGGGATAATAACATAACTGAGGGATCTCTACGGAACAAGTTGAATGTAACAGCCAAATTTCCAGTGGTGTCGAAAACAGTGATTCGAGATCACTAAATTTGACGAGTAAGTTTAGAAATTTTAAAAAATAATAATTATGGCAAAGCGCGAACTTAAAAGAATTTTTTTTAATTAGTGAATTTTGCGATTTTAAAAAAATTAATCAAGTAAATTGGGTTGAAAACGAGGTATGGAGACCTCAAATTCATAAACCGAGTCATAAATATTTATGGGGTGTTATTAAGTTAGTATTAAAGTTTCGTTAGAAAATTTTAACGTTTGGTTAGTCAATTAATTAAAAAGTACTAAATTGAAAATAGAGTGAAATTTGTTAAATTGTGATTAAATAGTTTAAGTGATTAAAAAGGAGGGATTTAAAAGGCAATTGGACCCAAATTGTATGGGCTGGATGGTTGGGCAAGAAAATCAGCAAAAAGACAAGGAGAAACAAGGGCAAAATGGGAAATTTTGCAAATTAAACATATAAAACAAGACAAAATTGAAAAATCTAGAGATATCATCATTTTTCTTCAGCAAAAATGCCATGGGAGGTCTGAAAGTTGCTGGTTTTTCATACTTTGACATATGTGAGTTCAATTCTTGCCCTTTTCTCTGAGATTTTTATGTTTTTGTGACTTTTACAATTAGGTCCAAGTGTTTAATTCATTAGTTTTTGATTTTATGGAAAAAATTGAAAGCTATCATTGATAAGTGTTGGCTGTTTATGATGAAATAAAATGAATTTGAAGCTTTGATTTTGTTGTTTGATGATTTTATCAAGTAATTTCAATAGAAACTGGTTTTAGGACCTAATTGTTAAAAAGTTGTGAATTAAGGTTTAGTGTTAAATTTATGATTTTCAAAGGTTGTGTAATAGTTTAGAATGATGGAATAAAATGTTAATTGAGAAAAATTAGCTTAATAGATGGGCTAATTGAGCAAGGACTGAATTGCATGACCTATGAAATTTAGAGGAAAAATGGTAATAAAATCTTGAACTAAAACAGTTTTGGATAGCAGTAGTAGGTTAACTTTGAAAAATCACCATAAATTGTAAAAATCAAATTAGAGGATGAAAAAAATATTGAATTAAAGCTTATTGAGTCTAGTTTCTCAAAGAAGAAACAGTGCAAGCAGTTTAAATGTAAATTATGAGATATAATGAATTTTCTGAGATCAGGTCAGAATGAAAATCACCAGAAATTGGAGAAAATTTATTTGAGGCTTAAATTTATATGCTTAGAATCCTTAATGAGTCTATTTTCAATAGAAATCAACGGAACATTGTCCGAGTTCTGTACTTTGATATAATTAATTTTTAGTGAAGAGAGGTCAGAACTGTCAGATAGTGAAAGATGGGAAACTTAAATGAATAAACTGTACTAATTGGCTAAACCAAAAATTCTAAAAATTTTATGGTGGAATGATACGTGAGTCTAGTTTTAGGTAAAATTTACGATTTTTAATTTGGAGCTCTATAGCTCGAATTATAAATAATTGAGTGACTATGACTCGTGTGAATAGCTTGATGTGAGCATTAATAAGTAAATTGTGAAATAGTACTTACAAGAATGTTATATACATTAAGTATGTGGAATAGAGAGGAGGAGGAGGAAAATAAATGATATATGTTTATAAGAAAACAGTATGAGAATGATACTTATCATGACATGTATATATATAACTAGTTTCAATATGATGCTTGTTGGGTATGAAGTTGGATTGAAATGTCTCAGGCAAGTATTTTATACTGGGCATCTGAAATGTGGTATTTTATGAAGATATGATCTAGCTTTAAATATGACTGCGTGATGATTAAGTTGAAAATATTTGGTAAGATGATAATGATGGTATAAAAGTATAAGTGGTACCATAATAGACAAGGTAAAATGAGTATGAGAGATACATGTATGATGACATACAAATACTATGTTTGTAGTTTAATTAAGAATGTTTAATCATTAAATGAATACCATGTTATATGTTTTTGACTTTGTATGAGTGTGTAGGATATTAAGGTTGACCAAGGCTTGGAAAATAGCTTAAGTATTGACCACACAGGCAGAGACACGGCCGTGTGTCTCAGCCGTGTATGGAACACGACTTTAGGACACGGGCGTACGATGTGGCCGTTTGCCCCTAAATTGATGATGATGTCATAAACAAAAAGCCCCACGGACAAGGGACACGGGCGTGTCCCAAGCCACACGGGCGTGTGGAATCCACACGGCCTAATCACACGGGCATGTGGGTACTGTTCACAAGTAAAATTTTTAAAAAAATTAAGCGAAAAATTTTATGAGAAATCGGTTAAGTTCTGACTTGATTTTAATGTTCATGTTGGGCTTCGAGGGCCCAAATAAAGTCGTTATATATATATGATCTCGAAAAGTGAATAGCAATGTTTCGATTAATCTGTAAATGTTCTGTATGTACTGGTAACACTTTGTAACCCTGTTTCGGTGACGGATACAGGTTAGGGGTGTTACATTGAATGAATAAATCGTCTGATTCGGAGCCAGAATAACAAGTAAAGTCTAGGTGGGTTTTTCCTTAGGTATTGTCTTCATTCAATCGATTTTCCCAAAAGCAATTCCGCAATTCTTTTCTCTGTGAGTTCATAGTTTAGATAACTAGTTAAATAAAATAAAACCTCTTTATTCCTAGGCTAGATAAGAAAAAGACAGTCATTACTAGTACTTTTATTTCCTTTGGGTTTGACAATCCGATCTTGCTAAAACTATACTACTGTTCAATAGGTACAGTTGCCTACATCGCGATAATAGTTAGTTCAAGAATGAGTAATTATAAATATTTAAAACCTATCATGAAACCTCGCGATCAAATGTCAATCACTTACCCACGAAACTAGTAACCTCGCGCTTAAGCCCTGGCCACCAGTACAGCTCACGAAGATATCGATATAACTTATTCCCGCCAGGATGCATAGCATACAGACTACTATGCGCTTCTTACAGTATAGATTGCCTCAAATCAGAATCCCTCAATACACAAACTCTCCCATGGAAACATAGTACTTGCTCACTATTTAGCCCAAAATCCGTAGTCTTTCCATTCTAAACTAATCAGAAACGAGGAACCAATGACTCATCCAACAACTGCTTCTCCTTAATTTGATCAGTCCAGGTCGGTCTCACTTGAAGCTCAGCCAACAAGTTACCATCATCAAACAGGCTGAGACTAGAAAACATTACTTTCAAATCAGATACAACCCTACGGCTCAGTGCATTAGCTACTACATTAGCCTTACCAGGGTGGTACTTAATTGAACAATCATAATCCTTAAGCAATTCTATCCACCTTCATTGCCTAAGGTTCAACTCCTTCTGAGTAAGGAGGTACTTAAGGCTTTTATGATTTGTGTAAATAATAGATTTCTCACTATATAAGTAATGCCTCCAAATCTTCAGTGTGAAAATCACCATAGCTAACTCCAAGTCGTGAGTGGGGTAATTCGCCTCGTGAGGCTTAAGCTGACGAGATATGTAAGCAACCACCTTACCCTCTTGTATCAACACACAACCCAATCCAATGTGCGACGCATCACTGTAGACAGTGAATCCCTTCCTAGACTCTGGTTGTTTTAAAACAGTGGCCTTTGTCAGAACTTTCTTCAGTTTCTCAAAACTCTCTTGCTGCTTATCAGTCCAATTAAACAATACCCCTTTACGCAGTAACTTAGTCAGAGTTGTAGCAATCAGTGAAAACCCCTCAACAAAACGTCTGTAATACCCAGCTAGACCCAGAAAGCTTCAAATCTCAGATACCGTCTTTGGTGGTTTCCAATCTAATACGGCTTCAATTTTTTGAGGATCAACCTTAATTCCCTTGACAGACACCAGTGACCCAGAAATGTCACTCCTCGCAGCCAGAACTCACACTTGCGTAAAACTGGTTTTCCCTTAGAATTTGCAAAACAATTCGAAGATGTGCATCATGATCCACCTCGGTTCTTGAATACACTAGGATGTCATCTATAAACACAACTACAAACTAATCCAGATAAGGCTAGAATACTCGGTTCATTAAATCCATAAAAGTAGTTGGTGCATTCGTCAACCCAAATGGCATCACTAGAAACTTGTAGTGACCATAACGAGTCCTAAACGCAGTCTTATACACATCAACCTCCTTAACCTTTAGTTGATGGTACCCAGATCGAAGATCTATCATGGAGAAAACCGAAGCTCTTCGCAGCTAGTCAAACAGATCATCTATCCTCGGTAAAGGTACTTGTTCTTGATAGTCAGTTTGTTCAGTTGACGATAATGGATGCACATGTGCAAGGATCCATCCTTCTTCTTCACGAATAACACTGGTGCTCCCTATGGGGACACACTCAGTCGAATAAATCATCGATCCAGTAGCTCTTGAATTTGAGCCTTTAACTCCACCAGCTCCTTCGGTGCTATCGTATAAGAGGCAATAGACACTGGAGCTATTCCCAGTAGGAGCTCAATACCAAATTCGACCTCACGGTTTGCAGGTAACCCATGAAGCTCTTCAGGAAATACATCTGAAAACTCCTTAACAATTCTGACATCTCCAACAAAAGGACCTTTAGAATCAGAAATGCTGACATAAGTTAAAAGCATCTCGCAACCCTTGTGAACCAGTTTCTCGACCCTTAACGCTAAAATTACGTTAGACAGATAATCTCTTCGCTCCCCTATCATAGTCACCTCCTCATTCTCAGTAGGCTTTAACACCATACGCTTAGCAGCACAATCCAATTTTGTATGATGTTTCACTAGCCAATCCATGCCCAATATAATATCGAATTCCCCAAACGGAAGTTCCATCAAATCCGTCAGAAAGACAACCCCTTGGACCTCTAGGGGCATGTCTTTGAACAACTTATTCACCCTAACTGACTGTCCCAGCAGACTCAACACAGTAATCTCACTAACAGTATTTTTAAACTGAATACCCAGCGTCCTAGACACAGTGCATGCAACATACGAGTGTGTAGACCCAATATCAATTAATGTGGTGTATGGTACATTATAAATCAGGAACGTACCAGTTATGATGTCAGGAGTGTCACCATTCTCTCAGCGACGAACAGCATAGACCAACGCTGGTTGTCTCGCCTCAATGTTACCAGCACTTCTACCCGGTACTCCACGACCTTGTCCCAAACCATTTCCATCCCTTGCTTGTCCACGGCATCTCGGTGGGTGCTAACCAGCGCTCCCTGGCTGAACATTGCCCTGACCTGCAGCTTGCATCTGAACAGGCCTCTGAGTACAGTTTTTAAACTGATGATCCATGGACCCACACGGGAAGCACGCCCCAATTCGTTTCCAACACTCACCCTGGTGAGCTCTCCCACAATCAACGCAAGGCTGCGGTCTTGCAGCAATAACAGGAACCGCTCGGACTGGCCCATCAAATCTGGCCCTCTTTATAGGCCTTCTAGAAGAACCTGAGGGTCCAAAATTTCTGTTATTTCTTCCCCTATCTTTCTCGTGGTTTTGGCACTCAGAGCACTTCACATCTTCAACCATTTTTGCTTTCTCAACAAGGGCAGCAAAGTCTTACTCCCTATGCGGAGCTATTAGCACATGTAACTCATCTCGAAGGCCATCCTCGAACCGCACACAGTGTTCATACTCAGTTGCGACTATCCCGCAAGCATACCAACTCAATCGCAGAAACTCTACCTCGTACTCTGCCACAGTCTTATTCCTCTAGGTCAAGTTCAAAAATTCTTTCCTTCGGGCGTCCACATAACTTACGCTCACATACTTCCCTGAAAAGACCGCTTTGAGGAAGTCCCATGTCAAACGGTCGGCCTGCATACCCTCTCACAGTAAGCCACCATTGGTAGGCCCCATCTCTCAGTAAAGACACTGCTCCTTTTAATTTTTGCTCTACAGTACAGTCAAGGTCATCCATTATCTGCTCGGTAGCCTCCAACCAATACTCTGCTACATTTGGGGCTACACCAGAACACCCCTAAAGATTTCCGCTCTATTAGACTGGAGTCACTCAGAAATTGACCCTCAGCCCACTGACCCAGTACTCGCTCCAGCAACCTTTTCAAGAACATGTAGCATTGCTTAGGATAGAGCATCATCCCAACAGCTCGGTCAAGAGACCCTGTCTCAGTTACTAGTGAGGCTGGTGGCTCCCTAGCAGACATGTGACCCGATGCTGAAGACCCAACTCTAGCACTTTCTCGGCCTCTACTGCGGCCTCATGTACCCTTTCCATGAGTACCTCTTGTGCTCATTTCGATAGCAAATTATCTATTTAAAAGTCTTATGTTTCAGTTTATAATTTCAGTAATTATTAACAATGTGTTATGAATGACAGTAATTAGGGTTTGTTTCAGTAGAACATAATCTTACTATAGGTTTTAGTCTTCTATAGTCTCAGTTTACTCTAACTAAAGAGTTTCACTGTATTCCTACTACCTATAGTAGTCCCTCAGTAATACATTTTAGTCTATTACAACAAACAGTGTCAGAAAACTTATAGATTTGGTGCCAGAGACTCGGTGTGCCACATTTCCAATCACAACGTTTAAAATTCAAAATTTTAAAAACCTATTCCATAGTTGAGTTTTTCAACCTGGCTCTAATACCATTAAATGTAACACCCCAAACCTGACCTAGACGTTATGGCCGAATTTGGTCTGTCACATCAAAGTGTTTTTTGGGAATTGATCTTTTCGGTAAAAAAATCCATTTCTGAATTTAAAACTTTTTATTATTATTTAACAAAAGTTCTCGTCAAAATGTTTACCTTATTAACCATCAATGTTATATTAAATTGATTTAAAAACGCGGAAGCTTTTTAAGTCGATGAAGCTTAAAACACGTGTTTTAGAAATCAGTAATTGTTTTAAAAACTTGTCTTTACCTAGACTAACAGTTTAAAAATATGTAATCCAAAGCCCAATTAAAAATCAAAACCGACAAACGAACTTATTACATAAGTAAAACCCAAATATAAAATCTTTAAATAAATAAAGTCATAAGTAAATCATTCGCGATTGTGTGGCCACCTCCGAGTCCCTCGCAACTCCAAATCATCTACGGCTAGAGAATACCTGTACAATTAAAAGAAAGAGTGAGTTTACAAAAACTCAGTGTGTAATCCCCCAAATAGTCAAAAAGTAAACAATACATGCAGAACAGTCTAGGTCGTAGCCCTATTTAGTAACTGAACAGTCCGGGCTTTAGCTTATACAGTAACGGTGTGGGTCTTAGCCCAATTCAGTATCAATACAGTGCAATCATATAACCCACCCCAATCCAACCAACACACCATGTGGGGTTTAAATCCACCCACCCAGCCAACACACCAATATCGCAGTGAAGCTGCTAACAGTAACGCGGCAAAGCTACTAATAACAGTAAACGTGGCACAGCCACCAGAGCAGTAATTAGGTGGCAAAGCCACTAATACAATACTTTCTCCAAATCGAAAACCCAACCCCATGTAGAGTGTCGTGTCATAAATATTACGTGTATGTGGTATGTCATACTCAAACCAGTCATATAAATGTCATACACACATCAATTAACCTACCACTAGAGGTATAATGGTTGTTTCGTCAGTTAGGGGTAAAACTGTAATTTTAGGGTATTTTGGTCCTTTAACTAATTTTGGGGTCTTGGTACAGATATCGACCCTTCAAAAGGTCTACAGTCATCTCTAATGACTCAGATAACCCATTTGGCCAAAACAGTGTAAATGGGCCCAAAGTCCATTACTTGGCTCAAGTGGGCCCACACGCTCGTGTGACCCATTTATCCCAAATTCAGTCGCGACTATGCGGTCACCATAGCCCACTCCATTATTTTTCACTTATCGTAAAATTTATCCATGTGGGGCCCATAAGCCCATTGGGCCCATCTCGGCCCAACGAGGAGCATAACGGCCCAAATGCTTGTGGCGGCCTCTACATTTTGTCGCCCATGATTTGTGGGCTCAGTTTACCACACGAGCATTCGAACGCTCGTGAGGTCTCAAATGCTGAAGTTTCGGCTTTTCAGCTTTTCGGCTTTTGCCGATTCACAGTAACATAGTGGTGTGAATACACACTTTTATCCAACGTTTTGATAGTAGCAAAATTGGGTGTACGGTTACACACCTTTTTGCAAAAACTAGCTAAGATCCACACTCTTCGAACCTATAATGAACCAAGATACACATATCAGGTTTACAACCAATAGGGTTAATAATCAGTTTTACCCCCAAATCGACAACCCTTGCTCACATTGGTTGAGAAAATACCGCTACTCCTCTACAATAATTGGCTAGAACCGATCACCCTTCCTTGTTGATTAACTGCGATAAAGGAGTCATCTATTAGTTATGACTGACTAACCCAAGGGTTGATGTAACACCCCAAACCCGGCCTAGATGTTATGGCTGAATCTGGCGTGCCACATTGAAGTGTTTTTCGAAAATCTTGTTTTCATTGAAAACCCTTCTTTAAAATAAAAACCTTGAGTAAAATCCCAGCTTGTACTTGTTGCTTTCAAAGTGAGGTGTATTTAAAAAAAAACTTATTCCTTCTTATATGGTAATAATTACTTTGTAAAATCTCTACTCAGTTGCAGAAGCTTTATTTAAAATAGATGATCTATGAAAACTTATCATTTAAAAGTTAAGTTATGGAAACATAGTATTTAAAAACAGTTATGGTTTAGGAAAACCATGTTCTACTTCTAACAAATATAAAGCATAAAAATAATTGTAACACCCCGAACCCGAGACCGACACCGGAGTCGGACACGAGATGTTAACAAACTTTGAAAAATTTTTCCAGACACTGCCCAGTCTGAGTACTAGTTGCTTCAAAAATCATATCTTGAGTTTCACAACTCGAAAATAAGTTTTGTGATTTTTCCCTGAAACTAGACTCATGTCCCCACCTATGTATTTTTTCCAGAATTTTTGGTCGGGCCAATTAGTACAGTTTATTAGTCAAAGTCTCCCATGTTACAGGGGTCGACTACACTGACCTTTTCCCATTACGACTTGGATATCTCTCTGCACAGAGCTTCAATACTGATGCCGTTTGTTTCTATGGAAACTAGACTCAGAGAGGAATCCATACATATATGGTATGACCCCTAATTATCTCTGGTCAATTTATAGTGAATTTCCAAAGTCGGAACAGGGAATCCAGAAACTGTTCTGGCCCTGTACCCCAAGGACCTGAATATCTCTTACTGTACTGTTCATATGATTGTTTCGTTACTTTCATATGAAAGTAGATTCATCAAGGTTCGATTACATAATTTATTCACTATTTAATTCCACTCCTACGAATTCTTGTGATTTTTCCAATCCACACCACTGCTGCTGTCAGCCTCTGTTTTCAAAGTAAACCTTACCTATTTTCGGGGTTTCATGGACCAACTAGGGCCTTGTCATACATATGCCCACATATGATCATACTTAGCCATTCCAATGGCTGATCATTTGCTCAACACTTCCATTCCAACTATAGTTACATCATGAAACCATCTATACATTCATAAACACGAATGTTCTGATGCCATACTCCACTTCTACAAGCCATTTTCGCATGGCTGTACACTTATACATTTCATAAAGTACTCGAAAAACAACAATGGGTAGTCCTATACATGCCATATCAAAATTCAACCAAAATAGTACCCAAAAGAGCCTTTGATAGTGTGGGCGACTTCGACTTCAAGATCCCGAGTCCGATAGCTGGAGAACCAAAAATCTATAAAACAGAGGAGCAGTGTAACGAGTAAGCAATTTATGCTTAGTAAGTTTTGAGCAAGGAATTCCAGCATAAACAAAGAATAACACACATTTAGCTAAACGGAATATTTCATAATACGCAATTTACCGATATCAAACTTGCTTCACAACATTAACAACCCTTATGTACATACACAATAGACTAACTTAGCCGAAGGCCGGTAGCTCGTTTATCAACTGAGCGAACATTTATTTGCAAGGGCTCGATTAAATTCAATACATACGTAACATATCCCCATATTGGGATGTTTTTCGAGTATTCGCTGGAATTTTACAGCAAGCTCATTCATTACCAAATCACGTACCTTCGGGATTTAACCGGATATAGCTCCTCGTTCAAATGCCTTCAGGACATAGCCCGGTTTTAGTAACTCACACAATGCCTTCGGGACATAACCCGGATTTAATAACTCGCACGAATGCCTTCGGGACTTAACTCGGATTTAATAACTCGCACGAATGCCTTCGGGACTTAACCCGGATTTAGTATCTCGCACAAAGGCCTTCGGGGCTTAACCCGGAATTTGTATCTCGCACAAATGCCTTCGGATCTTAGTCCGGATATATTCACTTAGCACAAAGCCTTCGGGACTTAGCCCGGACAGCATTCAATTAATCATGCACATCTAACAATAATTCATGGCACATTCATATTTCATTTTCATTTGCGAAACTCAAACACAAGGCACATATCGTCCTTGCACATTCGGCTCAATAGCCACACATAGAGCATGATTTAATCACATCGTAATTTAAGCTCTCTTACTCAAGAACTTACCTCGGGTGTTGTCGAACGATTCCGCTAGCTATTCAACCACTTTTTCCTTCCCTTTATCGGATTTATTTCCCCTTTGCTCTTGAGCTTAATTAAACAAATAAATTGATTTCATCATTTAGGCATCAAAAAGATGAACACAAGGCACTTAGCCCATATTTATACATTAGACATTAAAGTCTCATACATGCAAAAATCATGCATCAACACAACATATTAGCTAATTTCTTTCCCCTTGGCCGAATATGCATGTCTATTTTTGGGGTCGATTTCAACACTTAATACACACATATACACACTAGTAAAGCATCCTCCCCCTTTTCATCAATTTAACACATGCATTGCTCATTAACATGCAAAGTTACATTCGGCCTTAGCACACATCTTGCTAGCCGATTCTTCTCCATTTAGCAACCAATGCACATATGTGCTCACACAAAAATGCTAAAAAGGAGGTTCAAGAATCATCAAGCCATCATCACATGCATCATTAACAAGCTTCATATTTTGCATGCAATGGCATTAACACAACCTCCACCTAGGCCGAATCTTAACTCATCCTCATGCCTCATCACCACAACATCAAACATCAACCAAGAATGATGCATCCATGGTCAAGTGCCATTTCCATCTCATAGCAAGATTTAGACCATGGGCTAGGTAGAACTCAAGCTAACAACTAAAACATGCATGCATCTCATGGAACATCATCAAACATACCTTAGCCTAGCTACATGCATGGCCGAATCTCTTCACCTTTCTTCTTCTTTCCTCCATAAAATTTTTGGCCAAGGATGAACCAAAGGATGAGAAAATTTTTCTTTGTTTTTCTTTCTAATTTAGGCTAAATGAAGGTGAGAAAAGGATGAACAAAGATCTTCTCCTCTCTTTTCTTTAGCTCACGGCAATGGGGGGAAAGAATCAACTACACACTTTTTTTTTTTTGTGTATTCATCATACTCCTTTTCATTATTTAATTTCCATGCCTATTATTTTAATTTTTTCCACCCATGATGCACCAACAAAACATGTCTATGACATGTCTTGGCCATCAAACTTTGTCTACCATGCTTGTCATGGCCGGCCACTACTAGTAGGGGGGAATTTGACATGCAAGTCCCCCCTTTGTCCACATGCACTAATAGGTCCTCACACATTGACCTATCACATTTTAGAATTTTCTCACATAAGTCCTATTGACTAAATTCACATGAAATCAACCAAATTGAAGCTTGAAATTTTCACACATTCATAATTACATATTCTAGACAATAAGTATCACATTCAAACATTTCGGTGACTCGGTTTAGCGGTCCCGAAACCACTTCCCGACTAGGGTCAACTTTGGGCTGTCACAATAATTATCCTAACTTGAAATAATAACAAGAGGGAAGGCCTTATTACACCCCAAATAAAAAACAATAGTTTAAAATCAAAATATTAAAAATTACGTAAAAGACTAAGTCTAAACTTTTTGCTAGTTGGCCACCTCCGAGTCCTTCCATCCGTCAAACTGCCTACTGAGGATCACCTAAAAAATTTAAAAGGAGGGGGTGAGTTTCGAAAACTCAGTGTGTACAACCCTTAATGAGTATAAAGCAATCATTAGATAAAGCAATCATTAGTCATTTTGGGCTTGAGCCCAATTCAATAACGGTGGTCTTTGGGCCTTAGCCTACATTAGCCTCAGTTGGGCCGAAGCCCACATCGCAATAATATCACAATAATATCATACATGCAATGCTGTGCAACCCACCCCAATATTCCAACTGCTACACACCAACTCCATCCCCCGGTACACATCATGTTGGGATATAAATATCGACCCACCCATTCAGTACACATCAATGGTAGCCCGATTGCCGTACTACATTCATTGCAGCAAGCTGCTAATCACATATTGGGCTTGATAGCCATTGGTGGATCCACGGTTGTCAAACAACCATGTAATCCTCATATACTTCCTCCGTTCCATAATTCCCAATGCAACCTGAACAGAATATCGTATGTATGCAGCAGATATACATGTAACATCCATAAGTCTTACATTCAAAACTTATGGGTATTTTAGTCATTCTCACCCTTAGGGGCATTTCGGTAATTTTACAAGTCAAGGGTATTTCGATAATTGTACAGGTCGAGGGTATTTCAGTAATTTCACAAATTAGGGGTATTTTGGTAATTTTACAAGTTAAGGGTATTCAGTAATTTTGTAAACCAAGGGTATTTCAATAATTTTGTAAATTAGGGGTATTTCTGTAATTTTTCTTTATTACGGGTTTTAACTTACCTTGGCCCGTTAACAAATCCCTGTTGGCTAAGATGAATAGATACTATGCACCAGGTAGGATTCCAGAAAAGAGAAGGTGAGTCATTGAGACCGCTTAAGTACCAAGCTCTCCCTAGATCCTATCCTAGACATGCATGTACTCATTGCCACACCTTAACCTTATGACTTGTCCATGGTCACACTTAATTAATTAATTAAGTTTTATGATTGTTTAAGCAGTTATCATATACTAGGCCCAAAACCCCTTACAAAGCCCAAACAAGTCTAAATATATGCATATGGCCCACTAGGCCCAATCTCATTCATATGGCCCATTCGCCCCAAATCACATTCATATGGCCCATGTAGCCCGAATCAATTCCAAGCCATGTAACCAACATGACTTGTTCATTACTTATTATCAAATCAATAAATTTGCTTATTTTGGGCCACGGCCCGTCGGGCCCATTTAGCCCATTCTGGCCCAGATGGCCTAAGTATAACCCAGATCCATGAGACCGCTTATGGGGCCTCTTCCAACGTATCGATTTCCCCCTTATGAGTGTTCACGTACTCGCAAGACTATCGTAGCCAGACTTTCAGCTTTTCGGCATTTTAGCTTTTCAGCATTTTAGGATTTGTTGATCTAACGTGTATGCAGTGTATGTACACTCCTTTGGCTTTATATCAAGCTATCATAGGGTAGAAGTACACACCTTATCACCTGGAGTACTAAGTATTCATAATCACTCAAACCTATGTTCAACATTATACTCCATTAGTCACATCCCATTAATTAAAAATAAATCCACTACTTATCGAAGAACAACCTATACTTGTCTTGACTAGATTGATCAGCTGTGATCTGCCTACGTAACTCAAAATCTGACGTAGGCCCCCTTTTGCATCCAGGCGAAAAGTCCCTAACGGCTGACACCTTACGTCACTTAAACTTGGGAGCCTTTATCCCAACCTCTCTATTAGAACCCCCTTTTCCATCAACTATAATTCATCCAGCGATCACACTCTTGAATGAGAGGGAGAAAAAGAAATAAATGGAGAAACAATAGATTAACAAAAGTAATGGTATTTGAAAGGATAAAGAAAAATTAGCTTTTAAAAGTGTAGGAACGAAAGAACTTAGAAATATTTAACAAAATCTGAAGAAGATCTAATTCACTTACCGATCGCGAGATTGCTTGCCAACAAGAAATCAACCCCTAAAGTGTATGAATCGGCTTTTAAATGAAAAAGAAGCAATCGGCTAAGTTAAAGAGGGAAGAGGTTGATTCGATTAAAATAGGGAAGAAAAGATCAAGAGTTTGGCTTAAAGAAAAGAATAGGTGTAGGGTTTGAGATTACTCAGGTATTTGCAAAAAAAAAAACAAAACAAAAGAGTCAAGAGGTTGAAAGAAATTTCCCCCAAGAATATGCGACTGAAGCACACAAAACAACAAATGCCCTTACTTTCCCATACGACACACATATATATACTAAAAAATAAATAAAATACAAACCTACACTCCCTAATCGACGTAAACTCGTCAAGCTAAATTCCCTTTAATTTCTCCAATTTTATCACCATCATATCCACACTTAATCCTCATCCTTATTTCCACCGTAACCTTGATTTTAGCCAATAATTCCAATTTGAATTGCATTCAAATTGTTTCCACCGAATGGCAATCCTCCCTTGCGTTGAGCAGCAAAATTGAATTTCCTTTTGCGCATGAAGCCACTCGAACTCCAGCCCTCCAACTTCCCCAACATGCTGCTGGCCACTGCACCGCCACCTATCTTGTGCTACCATTCGGTCACAGTTAACTATAAGGCTTATATGCCTAAGCATCAGTTTCCTTAAAGAATAAAATTTTAAAACTTTTCCAGGCCCGGGATTCGAACATGCCACCTCTCAGATCTATAGCATGCTTCTCGCCATTGCCCCCCAGGCGCTCTTGTGCCATATGCCATCCCTAACTATTTTTAAGATCCTAAAAATATTTGCTACCATTCAGATTCGAACCCCCAATCTCTTGGTTGCGCTATACGTCCCTTGCCACCACGACACCTACCTTATTTGTGTCATTTCTCCTCCCCAATTAATTATAAAGTCTTTTTGCCGGCCTCCAGGTTATTTTAAAAAAAAAACCCACCACAACTTTTGCTCATGCCGCGACTTGAACCCAACACCTCTCTTTACTCCTAACGCCATCATACCACTGGGCCAAGAGCATTCGTTGTATCGAATTTCCACCAAACATATTTATAAGGACTAAACGCTAGCTTCCCTACTAATTATATGCGCAATAAAAATTTTCACCAAGGCCAGGACTCAAACCTTACTTCCTGCTTGCTACCAATGCCTTTTTGCCACTAGGCCAAGTGTTTCCTTGTGTTAGATTTTACCAGGACTTATTAATAATCCCTCCACCTAATGCTCAGGGTCCTTTAGAAAAAAAAATATGCAAAATTTTGCTAAAGCCCTGGATCGAACCCAGGACTTTTTCCACACTACCAACCCTTCCTAAATCACTTAACAATTAAACTAAACATGCAATTTAAACACATTCAAGTTATTTAAGTCACCTTCTAACTGATCCCAAACTCAAGGCCCATTACTTCTAGGTCCAAAATTCAGGGTGTTACAGTTGAAATGCACGAATCCAAAAGGCACAACCCCTAGATTAGGGAGCAAGTATTCGACCACAATATAACATAACCACATCTATCCCAGTTGAACCAAATAATTGAGAGTGGGATTACATTAGATCGAAATCAACACAGAGGTTCTGGAAGCTTTAGTACTTCTAATAAGCCCCTCAGGACACCAGGACCCAACAAACCTAATATCATGTAGAGGGTCAAAGATTGCAATTCGAAACGAATAATTAGAACCACCACCACCAAAACTTGAACAAAGAGAGAGAGAAACAAAGAAAAGTATAGTCAACTTGAATATAAGGAAAGATGGACAAAGGTTCAGCCAAATGAAGGATTAAGATTGAGAGGAGGAAAAAGCAAGGTTCAGCTTAAAGAAAGAATGTAAAGAAATCGCAAGAGAAGAGAAAACAGGAAAATTCAGCACTTAGGAAAAATCGAGACTAGGTGTCACAACACCAAAACTCAAAATTGGCACAAAGAAAAGTACCCCAAAACGCTCTCAAAATGTTGAAATACACACAAAAGAGACCCCTATCCAAATTTGCACACACAAGCTTCCCCAATCGGCTACAACTCACCAAGTTTTGAATTCCTTGATTTCCTCCTCCTAATTCTCCTCCATATCACCCAAATACCAACCACATCCCCTGATTCTCTCCTCATTAACCAATTCAAACCTCATCCAACAGAGTTTCAGTCAAAACTCCACCTCTCTCACCACAAAGAAGTAAAATAAATATCCTTTTGCATTCTATGGGATTTGAACCCAAGCTCTCACAATAACCATGTCATGGTACCACCACTAGACCACAAGCTCACTTGTGACATAAATTTGCCACATTTATTTTTAAAGCCCATGTGCCAATATCCAGATTCTTTTATGAGCAAAATCAAAAATTCTGCAAAAGCCAGAGCTTAAACCCAGGACTTCCTAAACACTCCCAAACACACCCAAATCACCTAGCCATTAAAGTAAATGTGCAATTTATGCCCAATCATGCAAAATTACAGACCCTATATTTTTGAGGTGTTATACTTTGTGAGTGTGCAAGAGACCATTAGAAGTCGTTTTAACCTAATACTAGTCGCTAGGTTGCAATATGGAGCATGTGATGCTGCAACACACAAAGCAACATAGAAGAATTCCAAGACTGCCTTCAATGTCACGACACAGCCTGAGGATGTCATGACATACCCCTAAAGACACCTTCAAGCTGGGCATACTGCCCTCGATGTCACGACACAGGACCTGATGTGTCACAACATCATTTCTGCATGGGAAATAATTATGAGTCAAGGGCATATTGGTCTATACAATTAAACATTAAACACGAGGATTACAGCTGACCTAGGGTTGAGGATGACGACCACCTTAAAGTCTATAAATAGGGTCATTTAGCACATGGTACATATATTTTACACTTGGTATAATTTTCTCTTTAGATTTTCTTTTGCTTAGGTTTTATATTTTTGCTCTTGTTATTTACTATTGTAAAGAAGTTAGATTTTGGAATTACTATCAAACTCTATGAGGATTCTGCGCGTAATACAAAACAGGCTTCTTCTAAAATCTATTCTTGAATTTTTCTTCATGTTCATTCTTTCATTCAAGTTTATATCGTTTAGTACATCCATGAGAAACTAATCCTCTTGTGGGGGATTAGCGAGTTGAGGTTTTTATATAGAGAACCTACCAAATAGTGTATACAAATGTAGCATTTTCCAGCAAGCTTTAAACATCCTAAAAATAAAGAATTTAAATGTTGAAATTCCAGCATTAAATTACCCAATGGACAACATCAAAATGTTATTTTAGGACTGTATAATTGACACAAACTGGACAACATGTTAAGGTCATTTTGGAATAGCATAAATAGCACAAAATGGGCAACATTTTAATATCATTTGGGATAGTATAGTTATAACACGTTAACCACATTTAACAAACACAATTACACACTTTAATATCATAATTGAACAACCCAATTAACACATTAAACTCATTTAAGAAATATAACTTATCAATTGTGTTTGAACACATTATAGCATAATTGAGCAGACATAACTGGAAATCATTAAGTCAAATAGCAATAACTTTATTCAACACTAACAAATAGTTCAAAATCAAAATTACCAATTAAATGTGAACTTGAATGAAGGTGCTCTATAATTGAGAGTTGCGTGCTAATTAGACAGGGATTTAGGTAGGATATTAGAGTTAAAACCTCAAAACTTACAATTTAGACGATTTTAATTCAACATTTACAAGCTGATACCACAAGCATCTGATTGCAGTTTTCATCAACCAAATTAAGCATTTGATTACCAATTCTTATTCTTCTTCTTCACTTCTCACAATAGTTGTTAAAAGAGAATAACATATTCTTAAACCATAAAAACTTGGTTTAATAACATGTATAACTTGACCTTACCAGCATATAGAAATCATAATTATTTAAACCATGAGAACTAAATAGTTACCACTTGAAAGACTTATCAAAATTTACCCTCAAAACCATCCTAAACTCATGAAATTTCTTCTCTTTCTTGCTGCCACTTCCCTATCATTAACAGTATACCAAAGTGCTATTTACACAAAAGTCCTTAACTTGCTTTAAAGACTAAGCCAGGTTCAGCGTATTATGCATATAAGGCTGACTCTCACATAATTGCCATAGGATCAGCTAAACCAAAAGCTATGATACTAATTCATTTATAACACCCTCTACCTATCCTGAACCATAGATCTAGATATCGGATGTTACAACACACATAATGTAACAACCTGCTTTTCGATGGTGTTAGAAAGAGTAGTTTCGTGGCCACAAATTTAACAAGTAAGCTCGTAAATAGTATTATTTAATATTTATGAGTCAATTATAGTATTAAAATAAATTTTGAATTGGAAAATATGTTATTTGAATGAATAATTAAGTTCAAGTGGTAAGACCCTAAGGTCAAATGGTTTTAGAAAATGAGTTATCGAGACCTCATTTCTATAAACCGAGCCATAAATATTTTAATAAATATTTACAGAGTATTATTAAGGTTGTATAAAAGTTTCGTTAAGAAATTTTAATGTTTAGATAGCTAATTAATTAAAAAGGACTAAATTGTAAAGGATGTAAAATTTGATTACTATTAGATTTGAATGATTAAATGGCCTAATTAGTAATTTGGGAGGACCAATAAGAAAATTAGTCCTTATTTTAGATAGTGGATGGTAATGAGCTAATTTTAAAGGAAAAAATTGCAAGAAATTAGTATTAATGGCAAATTTATAAATAAAAAGAAATTAATTAATCAAATTAGATGAAACAAGTCTTCTTCTTCATTTTGTTTTCTTCGTAACCAAAACCACCATGGAAACATAGCTTGGCAGGTTTCGCCGATATTTTCTCTTGCATGTAAGTTCATTTCGAGTCCGTTTCTTGTAATTTTTATATTTTTGATATTGTTGCAACTAGGTCAAGCTAGCTCATACCTTCGTTTTTGAATCTGTTAAAAATTTTAGAAGTTTCCATTGATGTCTGTTAAGTTTTTTTATGAATACCATGTATTTGAAGCTTTGATTGTATTGTTTGATGATTTTGTAAAGTGATTTTTGTTAAATTTTGATTTTAGGAATAAATTGAGAAAAATGTCTACATTTTAGGGCTTGATAATAAATTTGATGTTCATTAGGGACTATATAAGGGCCTAGTATATTTGGCTAAACCTTTGATTTGAGAAAAGTGGTTAATTGGATGATTTTTGAGTTAAGGGACTAAATTACAAATGTAAAACTTTGGGGTAATTGTATAAATTTGAAAAATAAAAAGGTATTAATTTTAAAATGGAATGGAATGTAAAATGTAAGCAGATAATTGAGAAATTTTATATTTTAGATCAAGATCCTGTAGATATTCGTGGAAAAGGAAAAATTTTAGAATAGTCCTTAAACTTCTGCAACTACTACAATTTAGTCCATGTAAGTTCGAACGGTTTAAAATTTTAAATTATCCTAAGTATGCAAACTATATGAATGAGATAGATTTTAGCGAAATTAAACACAATTTGCAACAATTATAACATAAATAAACTAGGACAATTACTTTAATTAAACTCAATTTACTATCAACATGCTTAATAACATTTGGAAAACCATTCCATGACAACTCGATCTTTCATGAATTTGGAAACCACATTAGGTCCTTTCGGAATCCTTTACTGAGTAAATACACATTTTACTGATCCTTATTTACTAAGGGTTTCTTAGTATTCGTGTGAGGTAATAGGGGTGTGTTAGGTTTGAAACAGTTTAATCACACAAATCTAAAAATTATGCAGATAATAGAGCTTGGTTAGAATTGTTATGAAACATGCAATTTAATCGGGTTAAGATCTAAATTGAGCATGCACATTTCAATTATGCGTCTGCTAGCCATCATCTGGTTAGGATCGCTTAGCTAATTTAGGAGTATTTTAATCACGTATGAATGAAATACAAACTTGATTTTAATTGAAAGGATGATCAATTTAGGCACAAACATTTCAAGCATGAATCAAAGAAATAGTATTTAATCAAAGAAATCATCCTAGCTTAAATAAGATTAAGCTAACATTGTTGTAAACAAGAACAAAAAACACATAGCAAACATTTTTGGATTAAATTAAAGAAAGGAAAGATTAAACCTAAATCAAAGTGGTTGTCGCCCAAGACTCTGACTGACTAGGCTTCTTCATTTTTTTGCTTGCTCCTTTGCTGATGGCTCTCCAAGGTGGCCGACCAAGGCCTCTTTAAGAGGCTTACTTACTAAAATCTCTATGAAGAGATGATGCTAGGCGTGAGGGATGGAAAAGGCTAAGAGAATTTGGAGAGAAGAGAGAATGATGAATGATGAGGGATGGTTTATGAAGGAATGATGGGGTCTTATTTATAGGTGAAGAGAAGGGGATAGTTTGCTAAAAATAGGAGGTTCCATCTCTTCAAGCATCTTCAAGGGGTGACCAGCCATGAATTGAGGAAATTGAGCTGATTTTTGCATGATTTTTACTTCATTTAAGTGTCATAACAACCAAAGACTGAGACTCGGTCAAGTGTAAATCTTTAGGCAAATTTCTAATTTATTCAACATTGCAATGACCTTGTGCAATTTAACCAAAAAGAAGTTTATGTGGACAGCCAAGTGTAGCCAAAAATTGGGTTGAATTGGTCTCCTAATTTGGATGGTTTTGTAATCTAACAAAGCTACCAGACCTATCCAAAAAAAATTAATAAGTTAAAGGACCAAAGAATAAAATTTAACCAATTTAAATAATTAATTAAAACCCAAATTTTTAATGAAATATTTTAAAATAAATTATTAAATATAATTTTATATTTTATTATTTAATTTAATCATGCATGGGTCATTTTATGTCTTAAAAATATAATATGCTCAAATCAATATAAAATAAGCCATTTTATGTATGAAAACTATATAATAAAGCATAAAATCACATTTTAATAATTTCTATGTTCTAATTTCATATTTTTCACATATTTCATTAATTTATTAAACAAATACTTAGTTTTAACAACGAATTTAAGTAAAAAGGTGATAATTTACATAGGAAAAATCCTATATATTTTTCAGTTTACAACTATGCAAATAAAATGAGTAAGAAAAGGAATGGAATGGTAAGTGACTTAATGGAAAGGTTTATAATTATAAGAAAAGGTTGATGCTTATGTAATGTATTCTATGAAATCTAATTATGTTATAATTGAGCTATATGATTTTCAATAAATCTACTAACATGTGAGTTTGATAATGCTTGAATAGGTTTATATTAAACTTATGGTATTGGAAACGATAAGTAAGCAAATGGAGTGAAACATGATCACATGGTAACAATGATGAATTAAATGTTATGTTTATATTTATGTGATTGATTTCATATGTATCATGAACAAGTATGCTAACTTGAGAGTTTGATAGTGTTATATAGGCTTTATTAATCTTATAACATTGGTACAGGTTTATGTAAATTTCTAAAGCTCATTATTGAAATGGAATATTATGTTTAAAGTTTATACAAGCTTACTAAGCACTCATTGCTTACTAAATTATTTTCCTTTACTTTATAGACTATTAGAAGCTCAATCGATTTGAAGTTTATTAAAGATCTATCACACTATCCATTGGACAATTCAGTAGTTGTTGAGTATTTCGGATAAAGTTTATAATGGCATATATAGGATGATTTGTAATGGTACTATAGTGCGTGTGTTAATGATGTTTTGGTATGTGTAAGCTTTGGAAAGCCATACTGGTTTGGTACACCTTGATACATTACCAGGTTATGTGATGTTGATTACTTTAATGTGCTTGTTG